>NC_132795.1:13253484-13556515 GCF_048418805.1 Vulpes vulpes | reverse complement strand
AGTGACTTAAATGATGTTAGTAATAAGTGATTTCTTTTCAGAACAAGTCACCAAGAATGATGAGGATCACAGAACCATAGAATAAGACAACCAGTGAGGTCTATAGTCCTAAAATTAAGACCAATTTTCTGGATATTGTTTAGGGAAAAGAGTCCTTTAGGGACAATAAGATCACAAAATTGCTACTATATTTAATATTCAAATGAGCATCTCAGCATAAAGGCCAATATATTGTTTTCATTTGGTATTCAGAGTGGAGAATATTAATTTTTTTCTGCAAAAGATATTAGCTACTTTAAATGACTAGTCCAGATATTCTAATTCATGTCTTTATTTTTTTTTAAGACTTTATTTATTTATTCATGAGAGACACAGAGAGAAGGCAGAGACACAGGCAGAGGAAGAAGCAGGCTCCTCGCAGGGAGCGCAACGTGGGACTCAATCCCCAGGCTCTAGGGTCAGGCCCTGAGCCCAAGGCAGACACTCAACCACTGAGCCACACAGGTGCTCCCTGATTCATGTCTTTTTTTTTTTTAATTTTTAAAGATTTTATTTATTTATTCAGGAGAGACACACAGAGAGAGAGAGAGAGGCAGAGACACAGGCAGAGGGAGAGGCAGGCTCCATTCAGGGAGCCTGATGTGGGACTCCAGGATCATGCCCTGGACTGAAGGCAGGCACTAAACTGCTGAGCCACCCAGGGATCCCCTGATTCATGTTTTAAATTAGGTCACATGAGTGGCGGAATCATGAAGGAATGGACATGAATACAGAATTAATTACACTCAATTCATTACAAACAGAGTGCATTCACATCTATTACAGAAACATTGTTCAGGGCACCTGGGTGGCTCAGTCAGTTAAGCGTCTGCCTTCAGCTCTGGTCATGATCCCAGGGTCCTAGGATTGAGTCCCACATCAGGCTCCCTGCTTAATGGAGACTCTGCTTCTTCCTCTGACCCTCCTCCCGGCTCATGCTTTCTCTCTCTCTCACACATAGACACACAAATAAGTAAATAAAATATTTTTAAAAAGGAAAGAAACATTGTTCAATTAATTCTAAATAAGATATTTACTCTGGTCTTTACACGTGGCACTCTGTAAGAACAGAAATAATCCATAAATTTTAAGATAACCCTCAAAGTAATAATGATCCTGGACAATTGTAGGATCAGCAATCAAATGAACATAAAATTGAACTAAAATTTAAGAATATCATCAGTTGCCAAAATGATATTGTCCTCCGATTTAAACATCAGGATCCCACATAAAATATATCATTTTGATAATTTATTAGAAAAACCAGTCTTACAGATGTAGTCTTGAGTTAAAAATTAATTAAGCTATTGAAATATACCTGATTCTTAAAGAAAGATCTGATTATTTTTTCATGATTAACTTACTAGCAACAATAATATTTTTTTGTTATATATTCTAACACATATCTATTTAAGAGTTGGTTAACTTCGTTCTTATTGAGGAGGGTAACTTCCTTGTTTTTTTTTTTTTTTGTAACTTCCTTCTTAATGAACAGGCATTAGGGTATTCAACAATAGATTTGATTAAATCAATGTGACCTGTTCTGGGAAAGAAGTACTTGTTTTTTCAGCATCTCAGTTTCATAAAGTGTTTTTATTAACTACAGAGGCAGAGGGGCATAATATGGAAATTTACTGGAAATTTCAATACAGCATATACTGGGCATTTGCATTCATCTTTTCCAATGAATACCACATTTCTCCCAAGCCGGTTTATTACCAATTCTGTTTATATCCAAAGTCACATGCATAGAAGACAGGTCTGACATGCTGATTTGTCTTTATTTTTTTGGATTGAATTGCGTTTTATTTCAACTGGCTCAAAAAAAGTAGCAAACATTAAAGACACTTCATTATTATTATTTTGCCAAAGAGGATTTGAAGAACTTGTTTGCTTGTGAGTCAGTGATTTAAAATAGCAAAAATGTTAGTCGTGGTTGGAAATCCACTAAAAGCTCTTTCAACCGAGTGTTGATCACCACAAAGGTCATGAATCCAAAATATCAGCCTAGTTCATTGTTGTTTTTCCTCTCTCCTCTAAGCATTATTTTCAAAGTACATCTCATTTATTTTATCATAAATTGAATTAACCACTTGTAAAGTGTCCAATGGAGACAATATTCACAGGCACAAATCCAAAACGTCAAAGTGCCCTTAACAAAAATTGGCTAATATGTTTGCGTGTGAGACACAGAGATGATCTGTGTTCATGATCAAATATCCTATAATGATGCTCAAATTAGGTGAACCAACTTGAACCTGCCTACTGTGACCTTGGGTGAGTTACTTAACCTTGCTGAGCCAGATACTAATATGGTATCTATTATTCTATTATTACCTGAAGATTAGAAATAATATCATATGTAGAGTATTTGGCACAGATGCCAAACAGCAAATATGGTTGATGTTATTATCATTTCAATGCTTCTTAATACCTCTGTGAGCAGCGGAAGGGAAAGGAAATTAAGCTCATATTAGTCAGTAATGTAGTTTCCCCATAAAATACATTGAAGGCTATATCTGAGGCAGGTGAAGGAAATAGGTAAAAAATTCAAGAATATCAATGAGAGTCTTCACTGTGAGTCCAGCGTCTATTAGCATCACCCCGAGGTTGGTTATTTCAGACTTTTAAAAGGACTTGGCTGGGGATCCCTGGGTGGTGCAGCGGTTTAGCGCCTGCCTTTGGCCCAGGGCGTGATCCTAGAGACCCGGGATCAAATCCCACGTCAGGCTCCCAGTGCATGGAGCCTGTTTCTCCCTCTGCCTGTGTCTCTGCCTCTCTCTCTCTCTCTCTGTGACTATCATAAATAAATTTAAAAAAAAAATAAAAAAAATAAAAGGACTTGGCTGAATTACAAACTAATCAACAAATACTAATAGAATGAATGCTAGTTTCTCAATATTATGCTCAGAAATGATGGGGGCTATAGTGCAGGCACATAAACAATGCCATTGCCTTCAAAGCTGTTGAAATACAAGGAAACAAAACTAATATACATACAGAAATAGTACACAATATACATACACCTGTAATTAGTTTCTGAAATGCTTATCTAAAAAATCATATGATTTTTTTATGAAGTTCCATGAGAGTTTTGTTGATTTAACCATTTTATCTAAATATAGTCTCAGTACAGAAAGAACCAGATTTATTTTCTTCATTATGCTTCTAGTTGTCCTTTTAGTTTATACATGAGCCTCTCCAGGTATAAATTAATTCAAATTATACTGAAATGTATTGTGTCATTTCTTCTAGTGACTCATTATTTAATTGAACTTGGATATGCATTAGTTTTTAGCTCTAAAGTTTGGCATAGAGGATGCTAGTTTATCTTGAAAAAAGTAAAGCTTCACTTGATCTTTAATTCAGAATGTGTTAGGGCATTTTTGAATAATGATTTTCTGTTAATTTAAGAAACTTAATTAGGGTAGAGAGTATAGTAAACAGAAATATGTACTTTATGAAAGTTATGAAGTCTTAATTATTCATCATAACTACCATTTATTAATTGGCATCTGGGCAGAGACTCTGTACTTATTTTTATATATGCTACCATTTCTTCTTTAAGGTTCTGCAAGGTAGGTGTTATAGTCACCCCACAAGGTATTTGGGGGCCAGAGAGATTAAATAATTTGCCTAGAACATAGAGTTTATAAGTCATGAAACTATCCAGGTCTGTGTGACTCCAGTGCCAAACATACTTCACTTTACCCTTCTGAAATATATTGCACTTTATTAACTCTTCCTTCTTTTTTTTTTTTTTTTTAAAGATTTTATTTATTTATTTATTTATTTATTTATTTATTTATTTGAGACAGACACAGAGAGAGAGGCAGAAACACAGGCAGAGGGAGAAGCAGGCTCCATGCAAGGAGCCTGATGTGGGACTCGATCCCGGGTCTCCAGGATCACACCCTGGGCTGAAGGCAGGCGCTAAACCGCTGAGCCACCAGGGCTGCCCAACTCTTCCTTCTTAAAAGCAACCCTGAAACTGCTAATACAGGGCAGATTAGTTTAGATGGATTATTTTGGAAGAGACTAGTTTGATATTTTAGCCATTTAATTTGGAAGAGACTAGTTTGATATTTTAGCCATATATTTTGGAATAAAGTCTCAAAATCTATAAGTAAAAAATTTGTGTAGCAAAAATGAAGGTACAATGTAATAATATGTGTGTCCTTATTTAATGAAATAAAATTTCAAGAGACAAGTCCTATATGATGGCAGATATGAATAAATTATCATATAAATGATGTAATAGAGGATGGTATTCACAAATATGCTTAGAATATACAACTGTTTTTTGTATTTAATCAGTGCTACCATAAACTAACATGGTGGGTAGAATAACATTTGGAAAGCATTTAACGCTATTTTGCATCTATTACAATATTTTAGGATTATTTCAGGTTTCTTTAGATGCCACATGTATTTTAAAGATTTCAAGGGTGGTTTAGGTTTAGAATGATAACGTTTTTTTTTCTCTCGATACATTTCTCTGTAGAGAACAGAGCATTGAAATCCTGGCCTTAGAATTGCATGAAAATGTGGTATCAAGTTTTATTGTATAGTTGTTTAAAATAATAATTGTGTCATCAATATATGAGGCTTCCCTCCCTAAAGCTTTCATTCTATTTGTATCTTTTTTTGTCCTTCTTTTACCTCTTTCTTTTCCCCCTCTACCCCAGCAATATCAAGATAATCTTGACAATAACAAGAATAACAAATGGGCATTGGAAAGAATCTTTATGGCACTGGAGAAGGAAGAGTAACAGTTTTTCATTTTGACTGGGGAAGGAAGGATTATAGGTGCATTTTATTTATAGGAGCATAAGGGCTTTAAAACAATTAAGTTATTATTTTATGTCTGTCATTTGGAACTGGTTGGTTCTGTCTTCTACTGATGTGCTGTATCTTCACAAATCACCATGTGGGCCAGTGCAGCAGAATAGAACCTTGAGCAAATTACTCACCTCTGAGGCCACACTTCCTCTTATACAAAATGGGGATGCTTTATCATAAGGTTTTTTTTCTTTTTTAGAATTAAAATAGATAATCCATGTAAAGAGTACTGGCACTCAGTAAATACTAATACATATTTTAGCTATTATTTTCTAGGAAACCGTTGCATTACTGGGTAAAAACAGAAGAGTGAGATCACACTCATGGACTGCTCATCTTGAGATTCCTGATCCATTTTTAAAAATCTGTACTAACCCAATAAATGTGATTAAATTCTTTATGTAGTCAGCATTGCAAACTGTCAATATTTTTATGTGTGCATTAAAATACAATTGTGGCAGGGCACCTAGATGCCTCAGTCATTTGGGCATCTGCCTTCGACTCAGGTCATGTTCTCAGGTTGCTGGGATCGAGCAGGAGTCCAGCTTCCCACTTAGTGGGAGTCTGCTTCTCTCTCTCTCCCTCTGTCCCTCCCCCTTGCATGTGTGTTCCCTCTCTTGCAAATGAATAAATAAAATCTTTAGAAAAATAAAATACAATTGTGGCAAGTACTAGATTTTTCAGGGCTTTAATGGGTAGGGTCTAAATTCCACCAGCCTTTGTTAAAGTGGAATATTCTTCTGGCCATTTCACTGCTCATTAAAGTATATCTATCAGAACATGAGCAGTGGAAATGGTAGCAGATAAAATAGAATCCAAACTATTTTTGCCACTTTTTAAAGAACACTGCTGTTAATTTTTAAAGAAGATTTCAACTATGGGATAATGATAAGCGTTTTCTTTTTTGGGTGGGTGGGGTGATCTGGCAGTGATTGGATTTTTTACACATTTAAATTAGGTTATTTATACTCTACCAATTACTGAAAGTAGTGAGTTTCCTGCAATGTGCTGAACCTTAATTTACACTTTACCATCTGTCTATGCCTTAAGGATTTAATAGATTCTTCCCTATAGTATCCTCTTGTAGATGAAATCCACCTTTGGAAAGGCATTGACTTTTATAAAGTTACCTAATCTGCACTGTTGGGTCTCTAAATCAGAAACAAGTCCAAGTAAAATTTAAGAGGCAGAGAATTAATATTTTTTAATGCTTTTTTTAGAAAATGTTCATACTGTAGAGCTTAGAATAAAAAATCAGTTGACCTGGTGACAACAATATTATGGAAACAATGCAACTGACAGTACTGTAACATTATTAGTCAAATCACGTGATTAGTAAGTATCCTATTAACCAGAGAATTTGTTTTCTGTTTAAATCGATTATGGCTTTTCTTTTGTAAAAGATGATTTTTGAAAAATCAAAACTTACCTTATTGCTTATTTATAACACACACATTTATAACACAAAATAATTATATTTTGGTTTTGTTATCACTCAACCTCCTAATTAAAAAGAAGAGAAAGTAGGTGAAGTTCAGAAACCTTTTGTGGAAATAAAACTGAATAATTATGTGTTCAGTTGAATGTGAGGAAGTGAATAGAACTGAGTTAAATCTACATGTAACAGTAGATGATATTTAACAAGCTTAATTTAGGGTATGCAATTTTTTTGTAACTTCTAGTCCTGTTCATTTCACATGTATATGGGTGTTTGTATTATATATATACACCTGTGTGTGTGTGTGTGTGTGTGTACCTTTAAATGCATGCATGTAGGTACACACTGTGTATAGATGGATATATATGCATTGGTATACATATATATTCCATTATACAACTAAATATATATGTATGTGTGTATCTTTACACATACATATGGATATATGTGTATCTATTTGTGTGGGAGAGTATCTTTAATACTATATCTAAAAAGTCAAATGATTATATAGTTCTGTATTATCAATGTTGTCATAGAAAAAAGTGTGGTCTATGGAATCAGATAAAGCTAAATTTCAGTTGTGTGTCTCTTACTGCTTATATTATTTTTTCATCATTTTGAGCCCCAGCTGTCTCACCTGTAAGTTAACATATGTCAAAAGATGAGCTGTAAGAAGTAAATAAGGCAGTATGAAATGTGTTAGGCACCTATAAGGTTTTCAGAGTTAGTTGACCTTCCCCTAGAGTGAAGAAAGACAAAATTTGTTTGAGTCTCAAAAGGACATACGTTGTTAAAAATGAGATAAAGAATATGATATGCTTGGTTTCCAAAACCATGTGGTTAGCCCAAATTAGAAGGCATTTTTGTAACATTGTTATGTAACAATTCTCCATATATTCCAGATTTTAGAAGAATTAAGAAACCAAAACTCTTTCTTCTTTATTTTTCACTGGTTTTGCCTTTGAGTAACAACAGGAAGATTCACTAAAACATGAAATTATGAATTTAAATAGTTCAGTTGCTAGAAAAAATGCTTCAAACATGGAGCACACATTATAACTTTATAGTGAGGCAATAAATATAAGAAATCAAAGAAGTTTTATACATATTGGGAAAGAAAATATTTAAAATGCTCACTTTATCTGTCCAACTGGGAAAAATCACCCAATTGTATATATCCTAAGTTGTGGTTTTGTTTTAAAAATTATACACTGGTACAATTGCATCTTCTCTTTCTAAATACTCATGCTGGCTGTTGGCAGGATTGTGAGAAGAGATGCTTCCCAGAAGCAGGACCCTTGAGCATAGGTGGATTTGGACCAATAGTTTTGTTTTGTTTTGTTTTGTTTTTTGACCAATAATTTTGGAGGTTCTGGTACTCTACTTCTCCCCACCCAATCTGCTCGCCAAGCCATTTCTCGAAAAAAGTAAACCAGCAAAACATTCATTTGAATTAAACACAGTATGTTAGCTCTACCAATGTAAAAGTACCCAGTCCCCCTCCTACTCAGTTTTTAAATTCCTTACAACTTGTAATTTTATAGTCATCACCACTTTCAAGGTAAATGAGCTTCAAATAATGACATTTAATTTATAGCAATGCTTAAAATAACAGCAGATTTTAAAAGCTCGAAAGTTCTAAAGAAGAAAAAAATGATAATAAAAATAGCCATATTTCATATGAATATTGAAGGTTCAGGAATCACATCACCGAGTTCAAATTCCTGCTGTTACAACTTATTTGCTTTGTGTCTTTGGACATGTTACTAACCTCTCTGTGCCTGAGTTCCCTCTGTGAAATGAGGAAAATAAAACCATTCATTGACCTCATCATGGTTCTAAGAATGTTATAAGGATTAAATGAGAAATCCATGTAAGACACTTAGCACAGTGAAGTTAAGATAAGGATTAATTTTTCCTACAATTTCCATTATCATTATTAATAAATGTGATTTCATGTTGCATGGAAACAAACTTGTAAATGTGCTTGAAGGCTAGAATTCTTTCACATTTTTGATACTAGAATATAGTGAGTCTTTTTACTAAAAATGATATTCATTGTGCAACAGTCTTTAAATGGAAGAAAGGAAAGAAGTAAGAACACAAGGCTTCTTTTCCCATTTTTTTCCTCAAACAGTGAAGCTTTATATAGTACTTTTTCTCAATAAAACACCAGAAATAAATTGACTGCTGTTTATTATCTGGACACAAAATGTCCTGATTACTTCAGTTCATCCACGCATGTAAATTATTCAACATCCCACACTAAATCAGACTTCAGGATCCAAGCATCAGTAGGAAAATATTTCCTGAGTAGCTTAAATGTACATTATTGTAATAAAAACCTCTAAGGCAGCCCTACAAGGAGACAGATCATTCAGTTTTGGTAGGGAAAGTGAGGAGTTCCACAAATCTTGTATCTAGGTACAATTAACCAGTGCTTGGAGGGACAATTTAAAATGGCATTCTGTCTAGGAAGGCTTTGCATTTTTTATTTGTTCTCTTTTTGCTACTCATCAGACCTTCTATCTCCTATCCTATATGTATTATAGGGATATTATATATATTTTATATATATTTAAATATATATATATATATATATATATATATAGGCAAATATGGGAAGAGATACCTCGTGTCCTTATATCTTTTTACATCTTTCTGTATCTTGATAATGTTGACTTCTTTTCAGTCATACTTTTTGCCTCATGCTTACAAAATGGTTGCTACACCTTCAGGTATTATATTTGTATTCCAGGCAAGAAAAAGAATGGTAAAGGCTTTTTCAACCTGAGGATTTGTATTTTGATTTAGGACAAAAGGCTCTCTCTCTCTCTCTCTCTCCAAAATTTTTCATTTTATTTGTTATTTCCCTGTTCCAAAGCAATCACTGGCCAAGGAAAATTGCTACTGGATAGACAATGGATGGTATCTGCACACCTGTCCTTGACCAATGAAAAAATCAGTCTTTTCTCCAGAGCGAACTAGCAGAAGTCTCACAGTTGGCTACAGAAAAAAGTTAGTTGACTCTGGTAACATCTACCCTACTGTACCATAACCCTCCATGAATCAATCAAGTGTTCATTGAAATCCTCTCTAGAACTGTGTTATTATTCAAGAAAGTCAATTTTAGTTACCTTTAAGGGAAAATTAGACATTTATTGCTTATTGATAAATAAGCCACCATAGTAGATGTCTAGAAAAAACACTTTTTAAAGAGACATTTCTTAGATCTTCAGAGAAACTGATGTCGATTTAAATCTGTCAGAAAACTTCTTGAAGCATATTGTTTTCTTCTTGGTAGCTACTGTATTTTCTACTGCCTGCTATTTTCATGGCAACAATCACAAGTTGGATGCTCTTTTCAGCTTTAATGGGATGATGCTGAATAGGCCAGCTGATAGCTATTTTACAAGAAAATTTAGCAGTCACTTTGCAGTAATGGATATTGGGTTGTGGCACATCCGTTCCAGTTTCTGCCTTGTTAAACACTTTAAAAGCAGCTCCAGTTTACTTAGCTTCTCCTTTTACCCTCTGGGACCATAGGTTTTATGCATCTTTACAACTGGTGGTGAACAAAGCCAAGTTGATCTTAATTGCATATTAATAACTTGATTTTATTGTGCTTCAAATGATGGGAATGATGCTGATTCATTATAACAGAGAGTTCCAACATCATCTGTTTATAGATCTTCCCAATTTTTTTAAAAGAGATTTTGAGTGATATTAGAGAAAGAAAGCAAACAATTTGTTCATTCCATTACTGTCAATTCTCATGGAAACTATAGCAGTGAATTAGTCAACTCTGTATTTTACATTAGAAATATTTAAAGTGTGGTTGCGTTTGGAATAAGATACTTAACAAAGTGCCATATTTAAAAACAACATCCCTAGTCTCCCTCTCCTCTGAGACTATCAAACCATACTCAAAACAGTGAAGCTGTTCATAACATCTATTTGATGGAAAAGTGAATGGGCAGGGAGTCCATATGCTTATGATTATAGCAATAAAATATATCATGATTTATGAAGTAATGTTTACCCTCAATTTCAATAGGAGATATCATGAATGCTAAGTTAAAAATGTATTATTAGGTCCACTTAGAAAAGTTCATTAAGAAGATTCAAAGAAATTGGAAGTTTCTTTCAAATATTTTCTTTCACAAAAATATTTGACTTTTCTAATTCTAATTCTTGCATTTGATATTTTGTCTGAACCTGATGATAACTCTAAAACAGACTCTTGGATAGTATTTCTTAAGTTCCAAGCCAAAGTTAACCAGATATAGCTACAACCTTTAGGAAATGTTGCCAGAGACCATTTTTAGATGATTAATAAGTAATCAGGATTAGTTATTGCGGTTAACTAAAGGCTGTAACAGTTGCAGTGTTCAGAAGACCCAAGAATAGAGCTAGTTTTGTCATGGATAAAATATTTCTGGAAACACTTCCTACTAGTCACAGTTCTCATAATGTACTCTTGTTTGATCGAATATAATTAAGTAATAACACTTTTTAGAGTTTAGTCATCTCAGGTCCCCCAACATGAGTGCTAAATTGTGTATACGTTGCATTAGGGGTTTTAATGTAGGTAGGATCTCCTAGTCACATGGAGGAGGTCATCTTGATTCTTCTCCCATCCCTGCTGATAGCATATTTCATTTCAGTTTTGTTCAAAGCAAAACACAATCAGAAGAAGATGTATGATGACGATGCTGTTTAATCTCAAACACCATCAAGGACATCCTATAAAGGATTCCAAGTTACCATACTGCTAACTGTTGGGCTAGGAAGGAAAGATTTGATTGGGTGCAAAGTTAAAGGTCTAGGTAGAAAAAAAAAAATACAGTCCATCCTGTTTTTTATTAGTGGAGAAACTGAGAACCGGGATAAAGCAGCTTACCTAGCATTAGATAAAAATAGATTGTCTATGCATATCTGTTAGAAAGCATCATCTGGGTGAAAAGAGGTGCTGTCCTAATAGTTCACCCCTTCCTCAGTGTTTATTTTACTGTTCCCAGCTTCATTTGACAATTTTTATTTTCTTCCTTTGAAAAGTGGCATTCATAAAATGTTGTCTTTTAGAAGCATTCTCTTACACTGCATTATTCACTCTGGAAAGCCCATTCCATTTACTTGATAAGGTAAATTTCATAATTATTCAAAAGTGTTTTAGTTTGGAATGTGCTTCTCATGGTCTTGCACGGAGCCCAAAGAGCTCTGGTGTACCTGTTTTTCTTAGAACGCATTCTGATAATTTTGCCATATGCACAGTTAATGTGGGTGAAATATATAATGCTATTTCTTTTCAAGATTTTTTTTTTAGGTGAGGATTTCAATTTTAAAGATTGTCAGTCTGGTGGAAAAAGCATCTATAGCTTGCATGCACTGAAAGGCCCTCTCTGTGGAAGCCATAAATGATTTCCTTTCTAGTGAAACCAGGGTATGGTATGGCCTATTAAGAAGGAAAGGGGACTAACTTTATTGGGAGGGTAGGATGTACTATTACTTTGGGCACATCAAATTATGTATTCGCATGATGATCTTATGAAGTTGAGATTTATTGAGTCTAGGCTACTTAATTTCCCCCAGGCTTTGCAGCTAGCAAATAGCAGAACTCAATTTTAAACTTAAGACTCATCCAAGAGCCATACACTGCTTAGTGTACCATGCTGCTGGTAAAATTAAATGGCTCTAAGTGAGTAAGTACACTTTTGGATCTAATGAATTATTTCTGTTATGGAGCCATGGCACATGAAGTTTCTGCTGAGGCAAAAAGGTGCACACGTGTTGTTTATTAAAAGCATATATTCTTATTTTTTCTCCATTGTGAACTTACCGATAGGAACTTTTGTAAATAAAAATATTTAGAATAAAATAAGATTTAATTATGGACAGACTTAGCTCTTTTTACTGTTTCCAATTTTCTGTAAAGTTGCCAAGCCCTAGCCTGTTACGAACAAAAATGTCTCCTAGGCCATTTGGAACCTTTGCTTGTAACAACTTCCTGCACCCATTCCATTTATTTCTATCTTTAAGGCTAGAGGCAGACTTAGCACAGTGCCAAGAACATAATATATTTAAATAACGTTGAATTTATGCTCTTAATAACGTCAGAATTTGGAGCGAAGAAAGCAGTCCAGCAATTCTAACCTTTTTTACAACGTGTGTCATTGCCATCAGGCTCTTTTTCTATATGATCTCTTTCTTCTTTTAAGAATCCTATGCGTAGGACCAGCTTGCTTTTACAGTCCTTTTAAATTTAACTCAAATGAAAATTATTTTAACTTGGAGGATTTTTGAAAAATCTAACAAACACTATTTGAGAGCATGGAGTCATCACAAAACAGTGTTAAAACATTGAATAACAGGAACGATACCCATTTATTTCTAGGATGTAGTGTGGTAGAGAGAGAAGAATCCTGGACCGGAAATCATGTAACATAGGTCCTGGTGTTGCTTTCTCCAGAAACCAGAAGTCTGAGTTTATGAATGGATGTGTGGGAGGAGAACAGTTCCTGGACCCAGCACCTTTACAAGTTTCTCCTGAAGAAAATATGAGATAACATTCAGGAAACGGCTTGATAAACAGTGTGATGATGTCCAGGTGTCAGTGACCACTCAGATGAGCATCACTGCCATTGAGATGGCCACCAAACAGTAGTGTGTCAGGAATTGGAACTACTCCTTTGAAGCCCAAGTCATTTCAAGTCATTTTCCTTTTTTCATGCCTCTATGATTCTTATTTTTTTAAACAGCCCTTAACACTTTAATTAATTTGCCCTCATCCATAATGAGGTATTTGAGAATGTTACCACTGCCTAAAAAAGTGTAAGACTTTGTCCAAAGAAGGGAGAATCTCAAAGTTTTGAGAGTCAATAGTGTGCTGGCAAGTTGTCTCCCAAAGGGAAGGTAGGAGCAGCTGGAAAACAAGCCCCAGTTTGTAGAATTAGCGGATGTAGTGTGGTAGAGGGAGAAGAATGAGTGTGTAAATCCTCTCCCCTGTGGCCGATTTGGAGCTGCCATCATGATGTCCCTGACCACAGAGTTGGGAGGAAAAGCACATAACTGGTTCCTGCAAGCAGGTAGGAGCTGGATCCAGCTTCCGCACATGGGCCTGGGATCAGATGGGTGTGTTCAAGGTGATAGCCTCGGGGTACCTGTTTTTCTATGGAATGTACCAAGAACAAAGGCATGGACAGAAATGCATAGTTCGACTCAGTTCGTGATCTTTTAGTTCTTTGACTCTCCCCACAGTATCTATTTCTGGTCGCTAATGAAGCATTTAAAATTTGGTCTCTTGGGTATTTATACCTAAACTCTCCCCACTAGACCCTGGCTTACCTCAGACTGAGAGCCGATGGAAGCCAGATCGTCTCCAGGGAGGAATCCTCTGCTCTTATTCTGACCCCTCCAAATTTAAGCCCACTACACTGGCTGCAAGTGTCCTACATTCTAGCTCTGCATACCCTGCTCCTCTCCACTCCCTGCCCTTGAGGATACATGATTCATGGTACCCTTGGGGCACCCAGGTAGCTCAGTGGTTGAGGTCTGCCTTTGGCTTGGATTGTGATCCTGGGGTTCTGGGATCAAGTCCCACACCAGGCTCCCTGTGAGGAGCCTGCTTCCCTCTGCCTATTTCTCTTCCTCTCTGTGTGTGTCTCTCATGAATAAATAAATAAAATCTAAAAAAAAAAAAAAAAAAAGAACCGTGGTACTGTTGTGAGTTAATTTATATGTTGCCACACCAAGCTACTGAGGAGCAGTGAGGAAGAATGAAAGTCTAAAAGCATATTCTGGTTAAAATTTTTGACTTATTTTAATAACACATAAACTGAGACCACTGGATTTAAACAGGCAATAAGTGTTTGATTTTATATACACATATGTAATCCCAAAAATGTAGTTAATATTTGTTTGATGAATTTTACGTGGGAATATTGGGACTGTTTGCTTTGGGTGCTCCTGGTAAATCTCATGGAGGCATTGAATTGCAAATGTGTCAGTCTGTACACACACACACACACACACACACTTTTTTTTATTTATCTGTCCAGGAAGACAGCAAAAGGGTGCTCTCCACCCATTGTAATCATCATTATTTGGAATTTTATGATATTTTGTATGTTTTTAAAAGTTTTATTTAAAAATAAATAAACTGACTGACAGCCAGTCTGGTGCCCTATTATGTCTGGTTTTTGTTTGAATCTATGTTATTGCCTTGATTTCAACCATGGGTGCTTATTTGATAGAAAATATCTGATAAGCAAAGATTTCTCTTTTAAAAAATGCATATAGGAGCACCTGGCTGATTCAGTCGGGAGAACACGTGACTCTTGATCTCGGGATTTTGAGTTTGAGCCCCACATTGGTTGTAGGGGTGACTAAAAAAATCAGTAAGTAAATGTTAAAAAAAGCATGTATTCTGAGAAAGCTAAGATGCTAGCAAACATCCATTCAGTTCAATTATTGATTTATTTTTAATACTCCAGGTAGAATTTGCTATGGATGAGAGTTTTAATGGAGTTTGAGAGCTAGACAATTTTGTATAATGGAAATTCAGAGAGGTCGGAAAGACCTGAAGAAGATTTTTTTGTTGAGATTTGAACTTATGGTTGGGCTGGAGGCAAAGTAAATTAGATATTGAGAGCATAGAGAACCACAGGAAAAGTTCTCTCTCTTTTTCTTAAGTAACAAAGATGCCTATCTGTTTTCACTACAAAAAAATCAAAAGAGAAACTCAGTTTTATTTCTTTGTTTACAACTCAAGTTTCTTTCTTTTGTCATCCATTCAGCTTTTGTGAAGCTGTTAGAGTGTTCCAGGCATAGTACTCCCCAAAAGCACTTTCTTTTTTTTTTTTTCCCCAAAAGCACTTTCATCTCAGATTTGTACTATGATTCAACCACATTATGAGTTAAATAGATTTCTGTGGGCTAGCTGGGAAACCCAAGTAATATCTAATATTCTTCATAAACTGGGGAATGCCAATATTCCATTCCCATCCTTCTCTCAAGAATACATTTCAAAATCTCATCACATTGTCAACTTCTGCAGTTTGTAACACGTATCAATTGTGAGCAGACAAGGTTTAGCAGTTGTGTTCTAGGTATCTTGTTATTGGTGCTAATTCTAGGAAAACTCGATTTTCTACTTGAAAAGAAATTGGAAATATAGAATTATTTTAAAGCACTCTTTCTTTTAGGATTTGTGGTTCTACTATTTATTGTTTTAGGAGTAATTTTATGTGCTTCTATTTCAGTATCTCTGAAAAGGAGATAAGTATAGCACCTGCCTCCTAAATTTGTAAGCAAGTTATCCTCTGCTTTTTGAAAGTTCATGTTACACCACTTCACTTTTATGAGAAGACCTACACATCAGCGCCTGTTTTTGCTAACCAAAAGAAACCTGAAGAGGATTTTTGCTTTTACAAAAAAGGTGAAAAGCAAAAATAGCATCTAGCGTTTGTTTTGCAGCAAGCCTTTGTAGAGACAGCATGTACTCCAAGCAGCTAGAGTGGCCCCCGCCAAGCTCTTCCTTGGGAACTCCACTGAGGATCTCGGCATCAGGCCACCAGAGATCTGAACTGTGTCTAGATTCATTTGTGCATTCCATTAGTAAGATGCATCCTAAGTTATCACAAAAGCCTAAGAGAGGTTATTTTGGGGGTCTAGGACCGCTCAAAATATTTTCCATATAAATTAGTAGTAATAGCTTCTTTGCTTTGTGACATTTTGGCTTATGAGAGTTTTCATAGAAATGCTCTATTTCTAAATAGTGTGGAAAAGTTGTATTTCCTGAGCTTTGTTAAGTGTAGAGCACAGTGTCTGGCACATAGTAAGTACAACAATTGTGCCCTCTACTGCTTAAGAGAGAAACAAAGGGACCAGCAATAGTGCCAGATCTCAGCCTAATATACATCTCTACCCCTTTCTCTCTGTCTCTTTCTCCCTATCTCTCTCCTTCTCTCTCTCTCTGTCACACACACACACACACACACACACACACACACACACAAATGCACATACACAGCAACATAATTCGGTTCCTTAAAAAAGAGAACCACACAGTAGAAGAAACAATCAAAATGGAACACAGTATTTCAGCTAGAGATAACCCAGCATATAAGGATTGCAGCCTGTGCTGGCATATTAAATCCATAATTGTTCTAACCTGCTTCTAAAAATTCTTAAAAGTAAATGTATTATGAGCCACATGTAAAAAAATTGTGCCTCTAGTGTTGATTTTTTAAAATTATTAGGCAATGCAAAAGAAAACAATAAGAATATATGTATAATACTGGTTGTTCCCCTAAAGGAAATACAGTTAGTTATTCTGTGTGTAGATTAGAATTATAGATTATTCAGATCAAGAAGGAAACTGTTGGGCACTGTAGTGGAGGTTCTCTACAAAAAACATGCAGTTAACATTGTAGTTCATGGTGATAAACTTGAAGCTTTCCAACTAAGATCAGGTAAAAGGCATAAATTCCCCCTACCACCACTCCCTTTCAGCATAGTACTGGAAGTCCTAGATAATGCAGTAAGTTGAAACAAGGAAATAAAGGTGTGCAGACTGAGAAGGTAGAAATAAAACTGTCTTTATTCGCAGATGATATTATCTATGTAGAAAATCCAAAAGAATTTACAAAAAAACTCCTATACTAATAAGTGATTATAGCAAGGCTGCAAGATACAGGGTTAATATATTCAAGTCAGTTGGTTTCCTGTATACCAGCAATGAACATCTGCAACTTGAAATTAAAAACAATACCATTTACATTAGCACACAAAAAAGAAATACTTAGGTTTATTTTTTTTTTAAGATTTTATTTATTTATTCATGAAAGACAGAGAAAGGCAGAGACAGGCAGAGGGAGAAGCAGACTCCTCACAGGGAACTCAATGTGGGACTCGATCCCTAGATTGGAATCACACCCTGAGCTGAAGGTAGACACTCAACCACTGAGCCACCCAGGTGTCCCAAAAGAAATAGTTAGGTTTAAATCTAACAAAATATGTATGAGATCCGTATGAAGAAAACTATAATCTCTGATCAAAGATATCAAAGGAGAACTAAATAAATGGAGAGTTCTTGGGTAGAAAGATTTAATATTGTCAAGATGTCAGTTCTTCCCAGCTTGATGTATAGATTCAGTGCAATCCCAATCAAAATCCCAGCAAGTTATTTTGTAAATATTGACAAACTGATTCTGAGTTATGTGGAGAAGCAAAAGACCCAGAATAGTCAACACAATATTGAAGAAGAACAAAGTTGGAAAGCGAAAACTACCCAATTTTTAAGACTTACTATAAAGCTACGGTAATCAAGACAGTGTGGTGTTGGCAAAAGAATAGACAAACGGCTCAATATAACAGAATGGAGAGCCTAGAAATAGATTCATATAAGTGTAGTCACTGATCTTTGACAAAGAAGCAAAGGCAATATCATGGATCAAAAATAGTTTTTTGACAAATGGTGCTGGAACAAGTGGGCATCATATGCAAAAAACAACAACAAAGAAATCTAGACACAGATTTTACACAGTTCACAAAAATTCACTCAAAAATTATCATAGACCTAAATGTGAAATGCAAAACCATAAAACTTCTAGAAGATAACAGAGAGGAAAACTTTGATGACCTTGGATGTGGTGATGTCTTTTTAGATGCACCTCCAAAGGCATGAACCATGAAAGATAAATAATGGATACTTGGGTTTCATTAAAATTAAAAACTTCTGTTTTGCAGAGGACAATGTCAAGAGAATGATAAGACAGGTCAGTTGGAGAAAATATTTTCAAAAGACACATTTGATAAAAGACTGTTATCCAAAATAGAAAAAGAACTCTTAAAACTCAATAATAAGAAAGAAAACAATTGAAAAATGGGGCAAGGACCTTAACAGACATTCTACCCCAAAAAAGATATACATAAGGTAAATAAGCATTTGAAAAGATGTTCCTTATTGTATATCATCAGAGAACTGCAAATTAAAACAATGAGATTCCACTACATACTTATTAAAATGCCAAATCTGGAACACTGACAACACCAAATACTGATGAGCATGTGTAACAACAGGAACCCTCATTCACTGCTTACAGAAATACAAAATGGCACAGCCAATTTGGAAGGCAGTTTGAAGGTTTCTTACAAAATTTAACATAACTCTTACTAAACAATATAGCAATCATACTTTTTTTGTATTTACCCAAAGAAGTTGAAAACCTATGTCTACACAAAATCTTGCATGTGGATGTTTACAGAAGCTTTATTTATAATTACTCGAACTTGGAAGCAACCAAGATGTCCTTCAGAAGGTGAAAGGATAAATGAACTGTGGTACACCCAGTCAATGGAATATTATTATCCAATGCTAAAAGCACATGAGCAGTCAGGCCATGAAAAGAAATGGAAGAAACTTCCACTTACATGCGTATTACTAAGTAAACGGAGCCAATCTAAAAAGGCTGTGTGTATATGGTATGATTCCAACTATATGAATTCTGGAAAGGGCAAAACTACAGAGGCAGTAAAAAGATCACTGGGAGCAAAGAGTTGGAGGGAGGATGGGATGACTAGGTGGAGCACAGACGATTTGGGGGGGGCAGTGAAAATACTCTGTGTAATACCATAATGATGGACACATGTCATTGTACATTTGTCCAAATTCATAGATTGTACAACATAAGAGGTAAACCAAAATATTAACTATTGGCTTTGGGTCATTGTGATATGTCAGTATAGTTGCATCAGTTGTAACAAATGTACCGCTCTAGTAGAGGATATGGATAATGGGAAAGGCTATCTACGCTTGTGGAAGGGCAAGGAATATATAGGAAATCTCAGTATCTTCCCCTCACTTTTTCTATAAACCTAAAACAGCTCTAAAAAAATAAAGTCTTAATTTAAAGAAATTAACCTAGTTGGCAAGTAAATAAACCCCAGTGGACTTTGAAAAATCTATAATCTCACATTTACTATCAATTCAAAATACATTCAATAAAATACTGTTGAGATTGACATCAATCCTTGAATCCTATGATTTCTTATTCCAATTAATGTGATCAAACAACAGACTTGCAGGATTTTCTTAACCCACTCACATAATGTGACTATGTTGGCCGCATTAGGAGTACTAAAAACTTCAGTTCAGAGTGCCACTCTGATAGCAAAATGAAGTCTTGTGTTACCTGTCTGGTAAGAGAAGACTATTGGCTAATTCTTCACAGATAATATGAAGGTGGATAGCAGGAAAATAATTATTTTCTTTCAGTTTAACCTGCCATATTTTAACACAGTCATGGAGCATAATCATGCCCAAGAGTGAATTTTGTAGGAAAGCTTTTGTCCAGTACAGTTACTATCCAACTCCAGTCTCAAGCATTGCTGGAAGCCTCACCTAGTTTTCTTCCAAGTGGGTTTATAAACACCAAAAGTCGTCTGTAAAATGAGTTCCTTGTCCTGGCATCTTGAGACCACTTGGATGTAAAGGGGCCTGGGGACTGAGAATAAGCCAGGTACTCTTCAGCTTAGATTAGGTCTTCCTTTATTAAATAGGTAAAGATAAGAAGTTAAAGTGACATAGAGGTGAAAGTCTAGGAACAATGTGGGAGAATGGGAGAAGCTTAGAACATGGCCTCAGGAGCCTGAAGTTGGAATCCAGCTCATCGGGGATCCCTGGGTGGCGCAGCGGTTTGGCGCCTGCCTTTGGCCCAGGGCGCGATCCTGGAGACCCGGGATCGAGTCCCACATCGGGCTCCCGGTGCATGGAGCCTGCTTCTCCCTCTGCCTATGTCTCTGCCTCTCTCTCTCTCTCTGTGACTATCATAAGTAAATAAAAATTTTAAAAAAAGAAAATAATATTTAAAAAAAAGAATCCAGCTCATCCTCCTCTAAGCTCTCATGGCTCGGTATGAGAAACTTGCAGAGTTTACCACACTGAACTCTTAAAACAAATTTTATATACCCTTCTTAACCAATCTATTGTGAGCTCTTTGGAACATAAGCAGTGTCTTTATTCCCCAATCTTTAAGTTTGAACAATTTTCCAGCTACAGGAAAGTTGAAAGAATAGTACAATTAATTTGTGTATTCTTTAGTAGATTCACTAATTAACGTGTTATGACCAGACGTTCTCATAACCACAGTACCATTATCAAAGCCAAGAAATTTAACATTTGTTCAGTAACTGAACATTTGTTCAGTACTATATCATCCATATTCAAATTTCCTCTTGTTGGGCAGCCCGGGTGGCTCAGCAGTTTAGCGCCACCTTCAGCCCAGGGCATGATCCTGGAGACCCGGGATTGAGTCCCACATCGGGCTCCCTGCATGGAGTCTGCTTCTCCCTCTGCCTGTGTCTATGCCTCTTTGTCTCTCTGTGTGTCTCTCATGAATAAATAAAATCTTTAAAACAAATTCCTCAGTTGTTTCCAAAATGCCCTTTATTACTTTTTTTTTTTTTAAATCCAAGGAGGCAATTAAGGTTACCATGTTTCTTTAGTTTCCTTTAATGTAATTGAGAGCCCTCACCTTCTTTTTCCTTTCATGACATTAATATTTCTGGAAATTTCAGGCCAGGTGACTTGTGGAATGAGTTTTTTTGTTTGCTTCCTCATGATTGGGTTTACAGTGCATATTTTGGGGGGAAATAGGTGATACTGAGACTTCCTAGCAATTAATTATAAAAATACCTTTCTCCCTCTGTATTGAAGAAGGAAACTGTGGGCGATACTTTGAGGCCATGGGACTATCTGTTTCTTAATGACGTTTCACCCAGTAGTTTAGTGTGCATTCATGATTCTTGCCTTTGTCTCATATATTGGGGATATGATGGTAATTTGAAAAAAAATTATTCTTTTTGCTCTTCATAACTAGCATTTTTTTCTAAAAAAAGACTTTTTCACCACTCCCCTGCTTCCCTAGGATTCCCTTTTTCTCCTGCCTTTCTTTCTCTTTCTCCCTTCTTCCCTTCCTCCCTTCCTCCATCTGGGGCCCCCTCTCTTGTTAGACGATCTCCATAGACTCGTGGATTTTCTTTGATTCGATGTCTTATAATCTTAGTGCCATCATTATTATATTTGATGCCTAAATTAACTCAAATCTGGCCCCTGGGACTCCCTCTGAGACAGCAGTGATGTCCTTTTGACAAGCCTCATTAATCCTTCAGCAGTTCTGTGCTTTCTGACACAACAAGATGTCTAAAAACTCTTTGTACTTTCCCAGCTGCAGACCTGGGCTAGCTAGCCCCTTTATTGCAAGAAATTCTGGTTCCTTTTAGTAAAAAATGATATTTAGAAAACAAGACTAGGATGTCATTGCTTTTAGGACAAAATGAAGTAATTAGTGTGAGAGTACTTAGTACAAAAGAAAGCTCTATAACTGTCATGCTTGTTCATAGTGTCCTTGATGAGCATACAGCTTATTGGGAGCAATGCTAAATAGCAGCACCCCGAATCTCTCTGTGTTTAGAGATTAAGGACATGTGTGAAGAGGGAGGAGAAAAATAAGCCAGCTTTGTCAGATACAATGTGAATCCTTGTCTCACACTTCCAAGAGAGTATATAAAACAGAAGAAAAGACCATGGACCAAAGTCCACTTTTTCCCCAAGTTGCTTTGTCTTTTACTATTTCAGATAGAAACACGTGAGACATTTTATTTTGTGGATCAATTGTAATTTTTTTAAATGAAGCAGTCATTTGAAAAATGATGAAATATAAATGTATGATTTCTGTTTTTACCTTTCTTTAGTAGGTTCTGAAAGAACTGTAATTTAAAGAATTCTGGATTTTTTATTATTTACTTATTTATTTTTAGTTTTTTAATTTAAATTCAATTTATTAATGTAACGTATTATTAGTTTCAGAAGTAGAAGTCAGTGATTTATCAGTCTTATATAACACCCAGTGCTCATTATATCACATGCCCTCCTTGATGGCCATCACCCAGTTACCTCATCCCCTCACCCATCTCCCCTCCAGCGACCCTGTTTGTTTCCTATGATTAAGACTCTCTTATGGTTTGTCCCCCTCTCTGATTTCATCTTGTTTTATTTTTTCTTCTCTTCCCCATGATCCTCTATCCTGTTTCTTAAATTCCACATATGAGTGAGATCATATGATAATTGTCTTTCTCTGATTGACAATAATATTGCAAATATATAGCTTCTTTGATTTTCCCCAGAGATCGTATCATCTATGTCACCTGTAAGAAGTTAGTGTTGTGGCATTTTTTAGTTTCTTTGTGGGCAAACTGATTGTTGAGGGTTTTATTTCCTGAGACTTTATTATAAGTAAAAAGCATACCTAGTTGTCTGTAGAATTTCACTGTTAAGATTCACAGTAGGAATATCATTTGGTTTAATTTCCAAGCTTTTCTGCTTGTACTATATCTCTTTATACTCTCAAATTAAAGCTTTTTTTAAATGACAGTCCCCTGTGAGACTATAGATTATGATAAATTGGACAGAGGACAGAGACTGGTAAACAGGTGATGCTTAGCATCTCATTAATTCTCTGGAAGGAAAGCAAAATAGTACAGATGTCCAAGAAACAGCAGTTCTTTTCTTCTTAACTGCCAGGACTATGGTGGTAAAGGAAGGGATAAGGATGGAATTAGGAAGACATACTATAGAGACCCAGTGGTTTTATAAGTCCTTTTCTCTTTTTTTTTTAAATTTTTATTTATTTATGATAGAGAGAGAGAGAGAGAGAGAAAGAGAGAGAGGCAGAGACATAGGCAGAGGGAGAAGCAGGCTCCATGCACCGGGAGCCCGACGTGGGATTCGATCCCGGGTCTCCAGGATCGCGCCCTGGGCCAAAGGCAGGCGCCAAACCGCTGCGCCACCCAGGGATCCCTATAAGTCCTTTTCTCATAGGAAGCCAGGCTAAAAATGAAGAGGAACAAAAGGCATGTGATTGTATGCTCTATATTGGAATAGCCTTTAGTTTTCTATTTGTGCTTTTTTTTTTTTTTTTTTTTTTAAATTCAGAGAAAGGCTGTTGAATGCCTATGTGTTTAGGCAGGCTGGGCCAAGCAAGGAAGGTGATTGGGTTTGGTAGTGCTCTGTTTTGGCTGTTTCAAAAATTCATCATTTTCCAATACTGAATAGAATGGGCTACTGCTATAAAGAATTCAAAAATATGCAGAAAGATTTTAGGCTCTTGGAGAATCTCATACCAGATTGTCTAGTTCATGAAAGTTCTTCAGTTTACTAGCAGTTTGTCCTTGGGTGAGTTAACCTCTCTGTCTCAACTTCTTACCTATAAAATAGAAGTAATAAAAGGACCTTCAATATAAGGTCCTATTTTATGTGCAAAGTGCTTAGTATAATGTAGGCAAATACTCAGCACCCAACAAACACTTCTTATCAATATTTGAAAATTTTAAAGTAATCCAGTCAACAAATCGATCACTCAATCTTCAAATTATTTTCCTGCCTTTATTTTGTTATTTACTTAACTTCCTTTCTTATGGCTGTATTATTTTTAGTCTTTTAATGCCTCTCATTACCTAGGTCCACCAACTCCATATAAGACACACTGACAAAGTTCCCACTGTGGCCGGCACTGTACTAGATGCTATGGATACAAAAATATAATTTGATACTTATCCTCAAGTGGCTAACTCTGGTGGGGCCAACCATTATATAAATTAAGGAATGTTATTTGGTTTGATAATTACTATTACAAGATATGATTGAAGTATAAAATCAGGAAAATTAAGGAAATTTTTGCATTCTAGTATCTTGACAAATGATCATATGGTCCCCCAAATTAACAAAGCTGCAATGAACTTTCCAAAATGAAAATATAAAGTAATTTTGCTTTACTTTATATTTCTGACCAGAAGTATTTTTAAGAAAGTATGCTTTAACTTTAAAGCAGTTAACAAATGTAATTCTGGAGATTATATTTTGAAGTTTATCATAATGTTCAAGGCTCCAAGTACTAATAATTTGTTTCCCCTGCATCTTATACTTTATTTTTTATTTTATTTTTTTTTAAGATTTTATTTATATATTCATGAGAGACACAGAGAGAGAGAGAGGTAAAGACACAGGCAGAGGGAGAAGCAGGCTCCACACAGGGAGCCCGACGTGGGACTCCATCGTGGGTCTCCAGGATCAGGCTCTGGGCTGAAGGCAGTGCTAAACCACCTAGCCACCTGGGCTGCCCGCATCTTATACTTTAAAAGAATAAAATATCATTTTCCACTTTCAGCTAGAGTATACGAATCACAAGAGTACTATGCAAAGCGGTGTTTCCAGCTTAAAAGACAGGTGATGCAAACACCAGCTACATGAAACACCAAAAAACTGAAACTACTGCCTTAGAAGACCAACGGTGATTCTACACTGACTGGCTCCAGTCCAAAACACAAAGCTCAAAAAAACAAAAACCAAAACCAAAACAAACAAACAAAAAAAACACAGAGCTCTTTATTTCTTGACTTTTTGACTAACCTTAAAATATAAGACAGCTTTTACAAATTGAACAGGTGTCATTTAAAAAATGGAATCTTTAACAGCTACTTATGCATCTTAGAAAATTAAAAGACTAATAAATAAGTTACTGAAATTGATTTTTGGATTTCCAGTGCTCCCTGGGTATCAGATTATCCATATTATGCATATTATTGATGTGGACTCATTGTCAAAATTTCCAACTAGAGAATGGGGATGCCAAACATTAGCCTTTGCAAGGTCTGTAACCATCTCCCTTCTACGGTTTATGTTACACACAGAATGGATGGAAATACAGAGAAATAGAATGGAGGGCAATTTGCTGTTATTGTTTTGTTTTGTTTTAGAATGTAGTTTTAAAAGCATTTCTGCTGCCAGATATGAATTGAGTTCATATCCAATAGTTTAGCCTACCTGAATTTTGGTTTTCTAATTTATAACATGGGCATAACAGTAACTACCTCAGAGTTGCTGTGAAGATTAAATAAGTTGATATAAATAAATGCTCAAAAAAGTGACTAGTCCTTAGTAAAGCCCTGGTAAAAGTTTCTCATTATTATCTATAGAGACACACGAGAACAAGACCTTTCAAGGCCATCTGAACCCAATTTGGGACTAAGGACATCTGCTCCCTGTCCTCTCTATCCCATCCTAGAGTAGTTGTCTAGATTATAGTAGAATCCTTTGGCTTTTCCTAAACTAAATTCCAGTGGTCCTGGAATTCTCAAGCTCTGAAATCAGTCCGAAGCTCTGCACACCAGGTTCATGTTAACGTACTTAAGGGGAATACCTCGTTGTAGGAGCTGGCTGTGCTGTCCCCAAATTCTTGAGAGAGGTTTTCTAATCAAGGTAAAGCCCTATGAACGGTAAGATAATGTACTTTCATCTGACATAAACAGATGTTTCACCTATGGTTGCTTTGCAGTTGAAAGAGTAAGCTATTTTCTGGGGCACAAGCATGTAGTACAAAACTTGCATTAGTTGATAGTAATATGACAAGAATGGTGAAGGCAGCATTGTAATTTTAGGAGCAATATTTGTAGATTTTATTTAAAGTATATAAGTACAATCTTGGAATCCTCTTTTTGTCTTCATTTGGCCCTTAACAATCAATGTGAAACAAAAGAGTTAATCTTAAAATGTCCTTGATTAAACCAATATTTTTTTCTGGATATTACCTCTTATTACTGATTGTAGCAAATGAAGAAGGAATATTAAGAAGGGAAAAATGAATAGAATAATAAAAGGAAACAGAGGTGCCTAGGTGGCTCAGTTGGTTAAGCATCTGACTTCGGCTCAGGTCATGATCCTGGGGTCCTGGGCTCCTGGGATCGAGCCCAGTGTTGAGCTCCCTGCTCAGTGGGGAGTCTGCTTTTCCCTCTCCCTCTGCCTGCTGCTCTGCCTTCTTGTGCTCCTTCTTTCTCTGTCAAATAAATAAATAAAATCTTAAAAAAAAAAAAAAGGAAACAAAATTATGTTCTTTAAAAATATTTTTTAAAAGATTTCAACAGAATTTTTAATTATAGAAGACATTGTGGTAATTCACTACACTTGTTCTTGGCACAAATTCATATTCACACATAGTTTGACCACTGCACCCCTTTATTGGAACCCCTATTGTTTTGGCACAAGAGACAAATAACTTTGCATTTGATAAACAAACGATATCTCTCTTTTTTTCCCTTCCTTTCCCTTCCCTTCCCTTCCCTTCCCTTCCCTTCCCTTCCCTTCCCTTCCCTTCCCTTCCCTTTGAAATATATTTTCAAAATATATTCTATGAACCAGTGGCACCAGAATCACCTGAGGTGTTACACAAATACACAGTGGATTGTTGGGCCACCTCTAGACTTATGAATCGACACACAATGGTGAAACCCTACATTTTAGCACAGCTCTATGAAGTCCAGACAAAAATTGTGGGAGCCATGGCCATGTTCTCCACTGTCACAGTCCCTGCCCCATAGATGGTACTGGGAGGAGTAATGGCAGGATCACACTTCATAACCTCACTTCATAATCTCAAGGTTTCACGAACTTTTGTTGTTCGTGGAGATGGTGGTGGTGATGGAAATGGTGGTAGTGGCGATAGTGGTGTTCTGAACCACAGGTGCAAAGAATTGAGTTCTTCATGATTTTCATTTTGGGGGGCACATAATCATCAGAATAGAAAAATTCCTTTTCTTTATTCACACTATTTAAAATTTTTCTTTTTATCTCTGATCTCAACTTCCATTTGCCTCCCCGATATACCCTCACTGCAACATGCTTGATGCCTAGCTGTCTTGGTAGAGATGTCGTTCTGTTTATGCCTTTTTCATTCAGTACTGTTGTTTGTTCACTTATTCCAAAGCTTCTAACAACTGTGCAGAACTCCAGGACTCGTCTACCTCCTTTGACCCCCCCACCCCCACCCCTGCTCAGTGTGAGGACCTCAGTTGTTTTCAACTCTGTGGCATCATAAACAATGAGGTCAACCACCTCACACAGGTTCACCACTTGTTCACTTGTAATCAGGCTTCAAGAATACTCTCACCAGGGGGATCCCTGGGTGACTCAGCGGTTTGGCGCCTGCCTTTGGCCCAGGGCGTGACCCTGGAGTCCCGGGATCGAGTCCTGTGCCGGGCTCCGGGCATGGAGCCTGCTTCTCCCTCTGCCCCTGTCTCTGCCTCTTTCTCTCTGTGTCTATCATGAATAAATAAATAAATATTTTTTTAAAGAATACTCTCATGATTTCCCTTTATCTGTTATTAAATCCAATAACTTTAAAAGTTATTCTTTGTTGATGGTGTTCTAACAAGCTGGCTAAATAATATGTATCTGAAGGAATTGCAAATTCAATGGAAAGTATCTTTAAATTGCATTGTAGAATGAGTTATACCTGAATTACTTTTAACCATCTATTTCCAGCTGTGATTTATAAATTCTTAAAAAGAAAATTAGTCCTAGGTAATGTATCCTAACAACAAAGAGCTTTTCTTTTTCTTATATTTAACATACGATCTTGTGATCGTTCTCTCTGGGCACTTTAGCTCTTACACATACCTAGAATGTGTAAGAGAAAGTCACAAATCCATTCTCACTGGTACAAAACAGGTGCCCTAATGCTAGAGGTCATCATTTTCAATGAAATAGGCAATGTTAACACAAAGGTCACAATTTAAGATTGTTTTTGGTCGTTGTTTGCTTCTGTGAGGTATCAGGGACTCTTGATCAAAATGCTCTTTGAATTTCTTCTCTGGTTGCACAGATGTTAAAAATAAAGTTTTTCTGGGCAAAGATATTTTATGTAAGTAATGAAGCATTTAACCTAAAGAAGAATGCAGCCAGCCAGTCAATAGTGATGAAATACTCTTTTGTTTTTTTACTCTCCCTCACTCAGAGACTGCTGACTGTTCACCTCTAGACCATAGGCATATTGAGTGTGACATTCTCTCTTTCCAAGATTATCCTCATGATAGGATACACTTAATTTATGCTATTGATAGGATAGCTTCTGAACTGAACCAATTTGCATATCATCAATACATGTAAGTCCTGAGTAGCACGCCAGCCACCCGAATTAAAATATTCCCTGTCAAGGATTTGCTGTTTCCAGCAGATTCTGGAGTGATGCTGATTGTAGGTGGTTGGTGAATATTGATGCTGTTCAAGATTTATAAGGCTGCATTGGAGGGCACATGAAACTTAAGATTTCTTTAGAACAATGTCCCTGTTTAAAACTACTCTTGTCTGGACCCAGCTGGGCATTCAGTAATGCCAGCCACTGAATAAGACCTTTCAAGTGCCTCAGCCCGCCTCACCTGTCGGACTGGCTCACTGATTTATAAATGAAACCCTGTTTGCTTCCAAAGCTCTTCATCTTTCAACTCTCCTCTACCCTTCTCCCGTATTCTTACTTTTCCTTCTGATTTGAGTGTCTTAACCTTCCTAGCACATGCCACCAGTTTTTATTTACGTTTTTTCTTCAGATGAGGCACAAATGGCCCTGGGTCATTGTTAGCATTTCTATGCTATTGTATCAACTTCCAGTCCCTTCACCACCACCCCCTTTCCAAAGTTTTTCCCTGTTGTAAAATAAGTTTCTCTTTCATTGCCTTTGGCTTTTAATGGAATGCGTTGACTGCCAATTTCTCAAAGGTTTCCTTTTTTGCATTCTTTATGCACTTAACGCAGGCTTTACTTCCCCTTCTATCGTCAGCCAATCAATCAATCCTACTGAGCACTTCCAAATTAAAATACAAATTATAAGAGAGTTATGATCAACCATTGCCATCTAGAAAAACCTGTCATTAAGGTACCACCTGTTCTTTTCTAATGTGGCATCAGTGTGCTCACAGGTGTCTCAGCAGAAGGAATCTGTAGGCTGGGCATTCTATTCCCTTGTCTTTATTTCCTTAGTTCTACTGAGTTCGAAATAAGTCAATGCCATGCTGTAGTATTGTGTACAATGACCGCAATAGCTATATGTTTTTCTCCCCATTTCCAATTCCATTTTTTTCCCTGAGTCAATACCCGAGAGACAAATGATTTATGGTGCACCAGTATAAAAATAATCTACCAGATATTGTAGAAAGAAAATGCTGTAAAACACATCAAGGCTGCCCTCAACTAAAATGAAACCAAAGACTTAGATAGAGAAAAATTTGTCTAAGTGATTCCCTAAATATTTTCCTGTTTTCTTAACCGTGCTCCCTGTGAGCTTGGGGTAAAAGGAGAAAGTGTTGGAAAGGGGTAAACAAAGCATGGTGAATGGGAAAGGATGAAAAAAAAATACACAACAAGAGTGTGGCAGTTTAAGAAAATAGTTAAGTTCTTAGGGATATGGACATTTCTCTCCCAGATAGATTTGTTGGCCCAGATACTTAACAATGGCTGCTTCTGCAAAGAGCATGTGTTGGCAATCCATTTGAAAAGTAAGTCACAGTAGATGGATAATATCTAGGAAAAAATGAATTTCCCCCAAAATATTAAACAATTTCTCATTTGATAGTATCTCTTATTTCTTTGTTTATGTATTTGCTATTAAAAACAAAGGGGGGAAGCCACAAACTACGGAAAATGACAGTATAAATGTAATGCAATTTCAAACACTACCATATAGAATTCTCCCCACATGACCTCTTACTAGCCAATTTGATGATACTGTTGAGAAGGAATGTCCATATATAGACATGAATCATGTCTAATATTTGCTTTTAATTTAAAAACCAATACATCTTTCATCTAGTCTTTTGTAGCTTAGAAATCTGATGGTAGAATGAAACATAAAAGTATTCCCACTCTCCATTCCAGTTTCCCTTACACAAGAGGTTTGATAGTCATAATTTATATTCTCTAATTCTAATCAGTTTGGAAGGTTTAGAAATTTAGTGCTCATTTAGGTATAGCATTGGATTTACTCTAAATATTCAAAGTTTTTATTGTTCTTTCAGAATGTTTTATTTAAATTATGTTCAAATAAATACTTTCATCACTAGTTAATTTTCTCTTCTGGTCTCTGGTGTACCCTTGGTAAAGGACTAGAGAAAGAGGAATGGTAGGGACTAAGAAACTGTATGTATATTTATTAGGGTAAATTTCCCCCCTAAACAGTGGAGAGAATAAGTTTGGATTTCATAAATTTTTGGAATGTGGATGTTGGCTATTCACAAAATAAATTTTTAATATATACGTTTTCAAAAATCATTCCACATGTGACATTGCGTTTGTTAAACCATCACAGTAGATGTTTTATGATTTGACCGGGAAATATTTAACACTGAAAAAAAATGCTATAAGTGCTTGTAGAATTTAAACCTTTTCAGAATAATATGATACTAATGTTAAGGTTAAAGACTGCCTAATTCAAATGGACTGGTCTCTCAAGAATTGTTAACACTCCAATTCTACGAAGTTGCCAAGTATTGAAGGAATGAGAAAGGTTTAGAATATTGAGATAACAATCTTGAAAGCTTGGAAAGCAATGAACAACACAACTCCTTTTAGCATTTTTCAAAAAGAAATCAGGATTTTAGAACTAATGTCAGGCAATGTAGCATTTGATTTTTTGGCATTTGACTTTGTGCCGTTATTTATTCTTCAATTAAATCCTAATAGTCCCATCTGTAGAGACATTCAATAAAATAAAGGTTCATTTCCTGCTTCCAGGAAGATTGGCCAAGAAATTCATAACTCCTGAAGATGATTCTGCTTGACAGTCTGTTAAATGAAAATTTCATTGAGTGAGAATTCCTCAACACTAAATCTCATCATTTTCTTCCATGGCTTCCTGTTTCTCCTGTAAATATGGCTGGTTGTATATAGTGGAAGAAAGCAGTTTGTATTGACTTTTAGGTGATTGGAAAGCTAAAGATAAACATGCAGGTTATAACTAGGATTCATAATCAGGTAAAAAAAATGCTAGAAGAATTATTGTCAATATAAATAATAAACACATAGATAACTATTTGTAAATATTTAAAGAGAGATTCACTTAGAGTGGCTATAAATGTGTCATAGATTAAAAGCCTAAAACTTGTATATTTAACAAGTTCTTTAGTTAACCAAGACACAAAAATAATAAAATAATTACACCATGTGTTTTGTCAAGTGATTTCTGAAACTGGTGATTTCTACAGATTTTTGTCAACTGTTTAAACTCAGGCCAGGGATGCCTGTGTGGCTCAGGGGTTGAGCATCTGCCTTTGGCTCAGGGCGTGATCCTGGGGTCTTGGGATCGAGTCTCACATGGGGCTTCCTGCAGGGAGCCTGCTTCTCCCTTTGCCTGTGTCTCTGCCTCTCTCTCTTTGTGTCTATTGTGAACAAATAAATAAAATTAAAAAAAAAACTCAGGCCAGATTTTTTAGGAGATAATTCATGCTTTGTATGTGAGTTTTAGTCTTATAATTTAATCATTCATGCATACATGCATGAGTTCAGTGAATATTCATTGTGTGCCAATTATGTGCCAAGCCCGGTTCTAAGTACCTGGGGATGTTAGTGAACAAAAGGGGCAAAGACTTTTGCCTTTTTGGGGCTTACAGATGAATGAGGAGAGACAGACAATAAAGAATAAGCATAATAAGTAAGTTATATAGTATATTTACAAAATTAGAAGTATTCAGCTAAATAAGATAAAGGAGACGGGATGGGAATCACAGGTTGCAAGGGTCAAGGTAAGCCTCACTGAGAAGATACCACCTGAGGAAAGACTTAATGGAGGGACTGGAGTTATTTGAAAGAAAAATGTCCCACACCTAGAATTTAACTCTAAATTAATTCAAGTTAATTTAAACAAGACATGCATTTGCATATGATATTGATATTATGTTTTTTTTATGTAGCCTTTAAAATGCCATTAAATACCATTAACTATGGTATTTGATTATTCCTACATTGATATAATAAAATTAGGGTAGTAATTGACTATGTAATACAGGAATTTTACCATTATAATCTATACTTCTGAGACATACATTAATTTCAACAAGGTTTAAAAACATACACAATAAATTCAAACCGTCAAACAGTGCAGTTCTTCAAAGACAGATGAGTGTATATCCCGTGCATGTCACTCTTCCAAGATTAGACCAAATAGATAGTAAATAAAATTACAATGTCTTCCTTAACTATAGGAAGGCTTGTGTTCACGCATATACATCATTTATATATGAACTGATGGAAGCTGAAATAATTCTGAAAGTTAAAATTTTTATTTCTAATGCTATCTCTTTTATGCACACTTAGCCTAATAGAGTCTGTCTTAAAGTTCGTGCTCCGGAAAAATGGAAAATTGTTAATTCTATGTTTAATTTATCTCCTCTCTTCTGATGACACCTTAGAATTGTTAGGCTGAATTACAAGTAATTCTGAAGTCCAGGGATTGAATTTCTGCTTCACCACTTACCAGCTGTGACATATAACCAAACCTAATTGGAACTATTTCCTCCTGTAAAATGGAGGTTCATAACTCTCAAAATTGTTGACTAAACGAACGTGTTCAAAGAAGTTGGAACATTATAGATACTTAATCATTTATATTATAATTGGCTCTTTGCCTTTTAAATTGGTCAATATTAGAATAAATAAATGAATATAAATGACATAAGATCAACTCAAGGCCATATATAATATTAGTCATTATAGTACCATAGTGATTTTGTTTTATTTGATATCATGGTGATTCTGAGAAATCAGAGTGTTTCATGGCACTGTGTACTGGGGCTGTTCTGGAAGCCTTTATAAAAGAGGGCAGGACATTAATTGGACCAAAAAGGAAGTGTAAGATTTGGATTGGAGGCAAAGAAATAGATGATTTTGAAGCAAACTAGTAATTATGGTGAATATCAGCAGGCAAGGGATTTGTGTGAAAGGGGCAATATAGAAAACACCTAATCTGTCCACAGTTTTGTCCTCATAGTGTAGTTCAGTATGTATTGCTATAGACAAGTACTTTCACAGGTGCCTAAATTTCTAAGATAACACACTTAACTATGCAGTATTTTACTTCACCATTTCCTATGTATTAAAAGCCTATGTAAAATGTTCTCTCAGTCTGTGAGACTGAGGTGGCTCAGTCTTGTTAAGTGTCCATTCCATGATTTCAGCTCAGGTCGTGATCTCAGGGTCATAAGATCGAGCCCTTTGTTGGGCTTTGTGCTCAATGTGGAGTCTGCTTGAGATTCTCTCTCCCTTTCCCTCTGCTCATCCCCCACCCCCCCCTTTCTCTCTCTTTCTCACTCTCAAATAAATAAATAAATAAATAAATAAATAAATAAATCTTTTTTTTTTTTTAAAGTTCTCTTCCTTCTAAGGAATATATCCCCTCACAGCTCATTTATTTAACACATAATCCTCATAGGGCCTTCACTTATGCAGCCATGGTTGGATGCCTACATGTGTATGTTCAGACCTGAACCCTTTTGCAGAATGTTCACTACAGGTAAACACTATTCTCTCTCTCTTTTTTTTTTTTTTTTTGGTAAACACTATTCTCACTTCTATTTCTGAACATTAGTTTTGTCTGTTCTTGAATTTCATATAAATGGAATAATACAGTATGTACTCTTTTGTGTTTTTCTTATCATTATGCCTATGAGATTCATCTATTTGGTTGCATGCAAACAAATTCTTTTTCTCCTTTTTTTTTTATAAGTGTACTAATCCATTATATGAACATACCATAATACCCTCTACTATGGATGAACATTGGAGTAGTTTCTGATTTCATGATATGATGCATAAAGCTAAGAACAGTTTGTAATATGTGTTTAGGTAGACGATGTACTCAGGTCTCCTGGGTGTATATACTTAGAAATGGAATTGCTGGCTGATAAGGGGGACATACTTTTTACTTTACTAGAAATTGCCAGAGAGTTTTCAGAAGTGTTCACACTAACTTGCGCTCCCACCAGCAATGTGCAAGGTTTCAGTTGTTCTGCCATTATAGCTTTCTTTTCAAGATCAAGAGAGAGTTGTAGTCCCAACATAATTCTTCCAATATAAGGAGATAATGACTTGATGAATAGAACCTGCAATTATTTTTCAGAACTGCAGTTCACCTCACATTGTTTTTATTTCTTTTTCTTTTTTTTAAAGATTTTATTTATTTATTCGTAAGAGAGAGAGAGAGAGAGAGGCAGAGACACAGGCAGAGGGAGATGCAGGCTCCATGCAGGGAGTCCAATGTGGGACTCGATCCCGGGTCTCCAGGATCACGCCCTGGGCTGAAGGCAGCGCTAAACCGCTGAGCCACCCAGGCTGCCCATCTTACTGTTTTTAAAAAAGAATTTCAGTTTACTTTGCTGAAAGTGTGTGAGCAGAATAGAACTTTGGGCACTGTCATTTCCTAAGCCTTGGTGGTAATGGCATACACAACCTAAATCGGGCCTTGGAGCTAGCTATTTCACTAAATTGCAGTCAAACTGTATTTTGAGTGCTGACAATGAGAAAATCTTCTCTCTCTCTTTCTCTATTTACATCATCTTTTTGGCCTCACCTTATGAGTGAAATAAGGGCATTAATGGAATAAAGAAAAACAAAAATGGGCTGCCTGGCTGGCTCAGTGGGTTGGGCAGTTGCCTTCAGGTCAGGTCCTAGGATCGAGCCCCACATGGGGCTCCCTGCTCAGCCCGGAGTCTGCTTCTCACTCTCCTTCTGCCCCTCTCCCTGCTTGTGTGTGCCGCACTCTTTCTCTCTCTCAAGTGAATAAATCTTTAAGAAAAAAGAAAAACAAAAGTGTGTTATTTTTTAAACTACCTATGATTTTTTTCTGTGAAATATGAGTAGTTCTGAGGTTAAAAATGATGCATAGCCCAAAAATAATTTGAAATGTATTTTGTACTTACATTTAGATAAGAATATAACTGAGTTTTACAAAAAAAATCACCACACTAAGATTTAAAATGAAATCGTGAAGCCAGACTCTGATCATGATGACTCAGAGGATTAGAGCATGATCCAAGAGCAGTTGAAAAGTAGTCCAGTTATCTTGCCTTACTCCTCACCTTCCTTGCTTAGAATACAACCATCCGTCCCACCGAAGGCCAAGTCTGATCAAAATCACAGTGAAGATAGCAAAGATGACCACGGGTGACCCATATGTCAGTATGCTCTTTGCTTCTTTATAAACATACCTCATTTCTGATTCATTCTTTACCTAAATTCAATGGAAATACTGAGTATCTTGGTTTAAAATTTTTCTACGAGGTTATATGTATAAGAGATAGTTTAAATATAAGATAAAGCAAATAATTAGAGGACTTGAGGCTTGGACAATAATAATCTATTTTCAAATTTTAAGTAAGTAAAAATCGAGCTCAGTAGCATAGAATACCTAATGAAAGTTAATGAAAGGTAAAGTACACAACAAGCTAATGAATGTAGTTCATCCTTTTTAATCATAACAAGAAGAATTTAGGGCAGGAGTCAAGTGATTTAAAGACTTTATTGGGGGAGGGGGATTTTTGTCCTTTGTAACATATTTGTTCATTATCTGCTCTTAAAATCCTATATATGAGTTTCTCAAGATATGGATTATTTATTTTTTATAAAGGATAATTCAGCTTTGTTAATGTTAATAATTTTTGTAGTTTGCCACGAAAAACAAAAGAAACCCATGTGAGTAATTTACATACTTGTATCCTTTTGGTGCTTAGTGATTGTCTTTTAACTCCCAAGCACTTGTTATTCATCCTATAAATCAGGAACTCCCTAGAGCATATGCCTTTCACTAATGATATTACATTGAACCTATTTGCCCTTGTGTTTTCAAAAAATGAGATCCAGAGACTTATTGAATTTGTCAAAGAATTCCAGAAACATTTCTAGATTTTCAGATCCTCAAGGAATCACAGAGCCTCTTGGCCTTAAAAGAAATCAATAGTTTAGGGGTCTATGCTTCTTATAATTTGTCATATTCTGGTAGGTGCCACAGATCAAATTTGAAACTTGTCATATTTTAATTAGTGGCCATTGAAGATTTGCCCTTGCTGTAGACTGGGACATTTTGTACAGTTCACTGTATTCAATTCTGCTTCCTTTTATAGTTTCTCCAGGTACTAGGTTGAACCACAAGAAATTGCCATTTTATAGGTTAAACAGTAATGGAATTTCAACATTTCATATAATTCAGACTGATATGCTAATTGTGACATTTTTCTTTCTCCTTTTTTTATGTTTGACCACTGTATACTTTTTTTTTTTTTGCATTAACTAAAGTTTATTAAATCTTTATGTTAGGAACTGGGACTCTTATTAGGGATATATTGTCTTCCCTTAAGAAAGTTTATAGTCCTTTTGAAGGGATAAGCAAGTAAAGCATCAATTAACCATGACACTGAGGCTTTGTGAGCAGTTTGATTACCTCTGATTGGCGTGAGCTCAGTCTGCAGACAAAACACCCAAATTTTCTAGACTTCCCTTGTAGGCGTATGCCCCCTAGAAATGGTATAGCCCCAGGTTTTCCGGGCATTCAAATCACCTTGAGCACACAGGTTTCAGGTGGCCCATCCTGTGGAAATTCTGACTCAGTAGGTCTTATGGAGGGGGGTGAGGGGGTGCTGGGCACAGATTGCTTTTGTGTGAACAACATTTGTTGGAAGAAAAGATGCCATCTGTGGTAAATAAGGCAAAATAGTGTACAGTGAATCTGGATGTCATAATAATTTTTAAAATACTCAAATATCTGCTTATGTTTAAAATGACAGATTTAAGAGTATAAGGTAGAAGCATAATTATTATTTCTGTAATTAATTTTTTAAGTACAAAGTATTAGTAATTATAGTCAATTTATAAAGAGCCACTTCAGAGGTGCCTGGCTGGCTCAGTTGGTAGATCATGTGACTTTTGGCCTTGGGGTTGGGAGCTCAAGCCCCATGGTGGATGTAGAGATTACTGAAAAATAAAATCTTAATTTTTTAAGTAATAAAAAGCTACTTCTAAGCATTTTGACCATAAGGAAATATTGATTTATTAAGTATTCTGATTTTATTTAAATAATCTAAAGATTGAATGTTAGCATATTGAACACCAATACAAGTATTATTTATCAATGAAGCTCTTTCTCAGCATTTAAGAGCTAATGGTCCCATGGTAGGTACTTTGCAGAATTCAAACAAAACAGGAGACAAGTCCCTTTTTTAAATAAATGTATATCCTTTAATGGAAATTACAAAACAATATTGATTCCATGGGAAAATGTGATTTATAATTCAAATAAAATACAATATTCATAAGTAAGACTGAAGATATAGAGCAAGGAAATCAATATAAAACACAAAGACTTTTCTTGTGCTTAAATGCTTCAATTTATCCACTAGTGTGACTTTCATATTTACTCATTAAAAAAAAAATTGAATGCTGCTATATTCCCAGCCACTATTTTGGATGCTTTGGATATAGCAGCATCCCAAGCATGTAAAATGATTTCCTTCATGGACCTAGCAGAGGGAGGAAGGTAATAAATAGAAAACATAATAAATAACATAATAAATACAAGTTTATGGTGTGTTGGAAAGTGGTGAGTGCAGTGGAAAGGAAAAGAACGCGCAGGGTGAAGGGCAGTGGAAGGACATGTTGCAGTTTTCATTATGGTGGCCAGGAAAACCCTGGCTGGGAAGATGGTTATCTGACCAAAGAAAGGCTTTAGGAAAGGAAGAAATACCTCCAGTAATCGCTCCTAAAGAACTTCAAGAGTGACACACCCAGTATATTTAGGGAGTAAAACTAGGGGTCTTTCAGAAGTCACAGGGCTAAGCTAACTGAATCTGGGGATATAGTTAAATCAGATTCTTAAGGATCAGGATCTGAGATGCAGCAGATTATAACAGAGACATTATAACTATAGACATAATGTGTCATCAAAGTGAGAAAAAGAATTGTCAGCTTAGATTCTTCTTTACTTTTATGACCCCTCCACTAAAATTGAAGTTCTCGGAGAGGGCAATGTTTTTTTTTTTTTTCTCCCACACCTAGGACCTATCAAGTGTTTGAAATATATATATGTACATCATCAAAACTGGTTAGATGAAGTGATAAATGGTATTAAGCCAAGGTCTAGAATATTGTCAAAGAGAGAAAGGATAAGGAAAGTATTACATTTTAAGCTCGTAAGCATAAATACAAAAAATATTTAAAAATCATGAAAGGAAAAAAAAATCATGAAAGGTCTCAAATATCTACCGTTTTGTATTCCTAGAATATAATTAAAGGGAAGAATTATAAACACGGACATGTTAAAGTAATAATTCCTTCCACTAACAAATGAAAAGGAAAAAAAAAAGAAAAAGAATTTACCAACTCATTCTCAATGACAAAGCAGGTATTCTCAAATAATGACTCCTGAAGAGTATTACATATTTTTGAAGCTGTGCTATTTATTAGACTCAACAGGACCATTATGTGTACTTTAGGAGATTCTGACAAAATATGATTTATGTTCCAAGAAATTACATCATGTGTGCATCATTTTTTGTGAGATGAACAATAGATAATTAATAATGTAATATATTAAAACATTTGTTTTTTTATTAAAACATTTGTTTTGAAAAATAGCTTTAGTGTCTATATCACTGAAAGAAAAATAGACATTTAACAGAGAGATCATATTTAAAGAACTCTTTTCGGAGGAGAAGAGTCCTAACTATTATGTAAGATTAACTGAAATCTGAAATCTCTTGTAATTGTACTAGGGTGATCGTATTTCTAGATGTGAATTCTTTATTTTATAGCTGGCATTCTGGGGTCAGAGGACAGCAGTGATCTCAGACATCAGAAGAGTCCATCTGACCCTACCTGTGGATGAGTTAACCTAAGGGCAATGAGTCATAACAAATAAATATTGAAAGACCATTTTATGAACTAAAGAAACACAGTAAAACATCAAGGTCAAGAATCCTAATCAAAATTTTTGCTGACTCAGAAAGATTTTAAACAAATATTGCGCCCCCCAGTGGCTGTTGTTGAGTGAATGCTCTCTTTCTCCAGTTTGATGATTTCGGGTAACCTCATGAAACTTCACACTGTTTATTAACTAGGAGGAACCCTGGAAGGACAGCTCAGTTTGATTGCCCGATTTCATGCTTGCAGGAAGAACGATGCCAGGGATGATAGAGTGACTGGTATATGATGATTAAGTTCAGGCTCGACAAGATAGGATCACAAAAGGGCAATCATGCTCAATTCATCTGATTGTTGGGCTGGAAATGAAAGAAAAGCAGTGGCATAATTACCCCAGATTCTTCAGACCTCCGCTACAGTACAGCATAGATATTAAGCAAGGCTAGTCTCAGAATTATTGAAATATATTTTAAAGACAAAGATCACTGCTTTAGCAAATAAAGGAGGGCCTACAAAATCAAAGACAAAGGATGTTTCTGGAATCATTTTTGCTTGCAAACAATGAAGGGAGTACAGAAAGAAAGTCACTTGGTGAAAGAAGAAAAGCAGGGCACCTGAGTCAGGAAACTGGGCTGGTGTGTCTGCTGGATCTCCAGCCTGCTTTGTGACCTTGGTCAGATTCTCTGGGTCTCTCTTCCTTACCGCTGAAACAAAGGGTGTGGACTAGGCTGAGTGGTGGCCCTGCATCTGGGATATGGACAGAGGCAAGGAAAAGTAGGAACCATCTCATACAAAAGAACCATAATTTGAATATTTATGAAAGCAAAATTAGCTAGTGATCAAAAAATGGAGAAGAAAGGTAGCTAATGGAGAATGCAGATTCATCCTAATGCGTTCAAATTGAGTGTAAAACTGATAGAGACAGTTCTTTTCTAGAAGGCAAAGAATGAAGCATATCACTCTAAATTTCCTCCACTGGAGTCTCCTTCCCTTTTCTCTCTCATCACCTTATTTTTCACAGTACTTTCTGTTTCCAGTAACCATGGTGATGCTCCATCCCAGCAACCTTCTTCATACCCGGCCCTTTTGGTAGACATTGAATTTTGCTCCATTCACTGATGCAGGAACCTAACAATGCTGTAAAAATTAATTTATTTATTAACATTTTTCCCAGCCCTTTTGTCCAGGCCATAAATTCAGGGAATTATTCCACATTAACCTCCCTACATAAGGGGCACTGCGAAACAAGGATATTCCACTGTTAATTTCAGTTGCTAACATAAAGGGGATACTGATTGTGCCAGAGATTTAATTCCCTGCCTTGGCCCTCAGGGACTGTAATGTCCTGGTACCCAAGCTCATTGCCACCTCCTTTTTTTGCTTCTGTATATAAACGGAATAAAACAGATTGCTCACAGAAATCACACATCAACCCTGGTTTCCTAATCCTCTTTGTTTTTTGCTGCATTCTCCCTTGTAAGGAAAATATTGCCAAGTGTGTAATTATCACAGTTACAAGGGGATTGAATTTTCCCTTAGAAAACACAAATAAATATATGCATTTTTTTTATTGGGCACAGTAACTTATTTTGGAATATAAGTAAGCAATATGGGATATTCAGTTTTTAAAATATCGTAATTAGCAGCCAGTGACAAAACATCAGACAATCTCTGATGTCATTAATGCAGATAATGAATATTCCCATAAACTATCATGATAAACTATCATTTATCATGTCCAGTTTGTGTAGCCAGATTTATTTGTAATCCTGTATTATGCCAGGAAACTCTATTTAAGCACTGTGTGCGTGTGTGTGTGTGTGTGTGTGTGTGTGTGTGTGTCTGGCATTAACACAAAGGAGACCAGATGATGACATTCATAGGCTTATAGACTCGACTCCTGGGGACACACTTGGATGGAGGCAATTAAAATGCCTGTCAGGCATTTGATACCAGAAGCCCCTATGGTAAACCGCTAAATCATAAGCCAGGGCTGCATCTTATTGTCAGTGAATGATGGCGGAGCTGGGTGGCTTGTCATCATTCTCGAAAATTCTGAGGCTAGTGAGCTCTCTCTCCCTCTCCCACTCGCCTTATTTTCCTTTTCGCCACTGCGGGGACTTTTTCTAATTTGCAGCTTCCTTTTCCCCGACACACACAGAGAAGAGCTGGTGGCTTGCAGACTGCGTCTGTCTGGAGCTAGAGAGCTAGAGCCAGCCCGTAGAGATAATGCTCCCGGAGAAGGATTCTGCAGCAATTCTCAAAGGCTAGACTTGGGTGGTATCGCTGCATATGCACTGGTAATGCTTTGGGGTTTTTTTGAATTTTATTTTGTTTTATTTTTACTCGGTTTTTCAAAGGATCTGCTTTATGTGATCTCAAAGTAAAATGCTTTAAAATTCATTACCAAGCTTCCTAAAAATTCAAGTACTGCATTATTTGTACTACAGCTCTCAAGATGTAGATTTATTATCTGGATTATAAAGAATGCATTTGCTTACTGGTGAGTTACAATTTTCAATATTTAGTTAACAACCTGTATCTGTATATTTTTTCTTTTGTTTTGTTTCGGTAGATTCTTCAGCTTGTTGTCTCTAACCGAAGAAACATTGATTGGGAACTACTCATTCAGAAAATTAAAAGGTACCACATGTTTTGTTTGGATGTTTAAATGAGGGGAAATCAGGGAGGATTTGGAATGTTTTTATTTAAATTAATCTCTCTATGGTTGGTCTTTTATCCTTAAGCCTACGTTGATCATTGTCTATAGCATGTATGCTTTTCCCATGCAGAGAATGCCATTATTCAAGGCTGTTTTGATGATAAGACGTCTAAGGAATTATGTCTTTTGCCTGTGTTGCGAGTTGTTAACAAATATCAATATGTCTGGCTTATATTCGGGTTTTTATTATTGTAGCAGGTAAAAAAAAAAAAAAGTCCTAAGTCTCTGTCTTTGTGGAAATTCAGTCATTTAAATTTAACAGAAATATACTAAAGTAATGATTTTTATCTGAGGGAATCCTGCTAATAAGTGATATTTTTAAATGGGTAAATGAAATGGCTTGCCCTTCCCAGTTAGAAGGACCGCTATAGATGAGAGCCTAGGAATGACTCAGTATTGTCGGGTTTTGTGAATAAAATATTGTAACTTCTTCACTGATGCTTCGATCTTTAACACCATATTTAAAGGCTGAGGTTGTTAGTTATTAAAAGAACTGATTTTATTTATGCTTTTTAGCATAAGAAGGTAATCTTTCATCTCCTCATGGAAGCAATTGAATCCATTGATCCTGGGCCTTCTGCCTTACATGAAAAATATTAATTTTCAAATTCAGCATCAGGATGTATATTGATTGGAGATGGCAGTTATGGGTATTACCTTTTGTTTAATTCTTTAAAATTATCTTTGACTTCAGCATACACTCGTGTCAATAAAAGCTATATTTGTAATTTGCCTTTGAAAAATGGAAGACATTTTCTGCCTTGCTGAGATCAATAACATGGTTTAAATCTTTCTTTGGCATTCAGATAGTATTTCCTCTCAAGCTTATTAACCCAAAATACTTTATGCAGTGAGGTTAGTTTTTTAAAATGTACTTTGGAAATAGTTAATGTTCAACAACTGATCCTGAAATACCAGAAGTCTGTGAGTGTACACCTGTGAGTGTGAATATTTGTAGCAGTTGAAGGAGACGAATGCATTGTCCTTGTTTAATTTTCTCTGCAGTGTGTAATTATGAGAACCTTAATTTATTCATTCCACTAAGAACCTTGCTGCTGTGGGTAGTTATTGTGGGAGAGAGGGAAGGGGCAGATGCCACTGTCACCACCCTTCCAGAGTGTAGGCAGTATCACATAATATTTTTGCACAAGAGAATGAATTCATTAAAATAAATCAGTGTGTTCTAAAAAAAGAAACTGCATTATTTCAGATATTGAACAAAATCGAGTAGACTAGCCTCAGAGATACATGAAATATATTACATTTTTTTCCCTTAGAAATTATTCAGTGGACTCAGTTATGAAATCTCCACACAGGACTTACTATTCCTCCTAGATATTGTAAAGCCCTTGGGACTATTCTCATTTTTTAGGTTCCACTCAGAGTAAGTAAATACATTTCATATTTGGTGAAAAAAAATCTATTTGGTATTTTCCCATCTCACAAAATCCATACAGTATATATTTTATGTGAGAATCTGTTTCCTAATCCTCAGGGTTGTTTAGGAACTCATATATTAATTTTGAACATTGGAATATTTACATGAGTTGGAAAAGGATGATGTTATTATCTAACCACTAAAAAAATGTATTCAGTATATTGTTAATAGGAACTAATCAGCTCTGTTGAGATTTATCTGGGTATTGGATAAATGGCATAATACCTCACCAAAAGGCTCTTGGTGCCTAAATTTCTAGGACCATTTTAAATTTATCTAGGGGTGTGTTGACAGATTTTGTGTAATAAACCAGAGTTTATTGAAATAGACCGTTATGGCGTCAAATCAGAATTGAATTTGACTTTTAGACTCTAAGGGAGTCAGAGATCTGTATCACGATTTTGCTAATCAAACTCGTCTTGACATTAGTTAATTATTTCCCTGATTTTTTTCACTCATATCTTCAGCACAGAAAATAGTGCCTGGACCACAGTAGGAGTTCAACAGATATTTATTTAATTATTTGATGGGTAAATGATTCATCAGCATTTTCCACTGTTACTTTTTTTTGTTCTTGTTTTTCTTGAGGTTACACACTATAAAACAGACCTTTGGTACTTTTTTCCCTAGCTACCCCAAATGTTCATTATATGTCTTTAATTAATAATAAATAATTGAATAATTAATACCAGGTGAAAAAAAATCGGGCAAACCATGTGTGAAAATTTCTCCAAGCTATATAGAATAGGAGTTTTCGGGTTTTAGGTTAAGATGGAAAGAATTTTTGAAATGTCCCTTTTCACTTTCATCATCAAGGGAAAGAAGCCAAACTGCAGCATGAGTTTTGCTTTATGGATGCTTCCTAAATACTACTCTCAAGCTTGACATTGTTTATTGCTCTTCATGTCTTCAGCCAAGATTTTGCTGCAGCAGAGGGGAGGAGGCCTTCTCTCTCTCTCTCTCTCTCTCTCTCTCTCTCATTCCCTCTGTAATACTAGAAATGATGTCATAGTCTTCCGAAATGCTTTGTTGCTCATTATGGACTAGTATGACATCATTTCATAATGTATAAGGAAACTTCTGGAGTCATAATAGCTTTAGAGAATGCTATTTTTTGTTGTTGTCACTTATTTTTATTAATAAAACTATATTTTTATTAACTATATACTAGATAATATCATAAACCCTTCAAGTATGTTATCTTGTTTTAACTCACTCTACAATCCTGGGAGGTGAGTATAGTCTCCATTTTATAGATGAATGAATGGAGATTCCAACTAGGCAAACAACACAAGTTTGGCCCAAATTCCTTCATATTAACTACAACATACTATATTTTTTTTCTAGTAGATTTTTTGGCTTATAGCCAGTACTTTGATATTTTATTTATGCAGATGATATATACTGAAATATAGTTAAAACAGTATGCCTGCAGGTACTTGTTTTTATATACTTAAGTTAGGAATAAATATATCTTCAAATATGTAACATAATATTCAAACTCAGATATATATTTTTAATATATATCTTATATTTAAACTGAAGAACTTTATTCTTTTTTTAAGAATGTTATTCTTTAAAGAGGAATATCGGAGATAAATTGGGAAGTTTTAAGATAAGTTAATTCATAGAGCACCCCTGTGTCCTTACGATAAAGATGTATTACTAATTGCGTGATCTATATAAGAAAATTAGCCAGATAATTTAAGTGTTAAATAGCATAACTTGATGCCACATTTTACAACTTTATTTGTATTGAAATAATAGCAGAAGTTTCAAATGACCAAAAAGAAATAAACGAGTAGGGAATAGTATGCAGTGTGCAGATACCACATTCAACCTTAAAAATGACTAAGCCAGAGAAGTAGCTCAGGGCACTAACAATTACACAAATGGGTATTAAGATGCTCTACTTGCAAATGTCGAACATGGTATATAGAACAGCACACTTTCGGAGCTCAGTTGGGTGCAGCACAACAAAACAAAGAAGTAGCCTCAAGGCTCATTGGTACCATAAGAGACACATGAATAATTTCTTAAGGGACTTCATTGCTAGCCAGGATTACTAACAATTGAGAAGAGACTCAACAGGAAATATTTTATGGAGGATGGGTCTTTTGAGGTGGAGGTTAGGGATGAAAAGAAGTATTCAAGGGAGAGATAATGCATGGAGGAACTCCAGGGAGAACAAACATCATTGGCAAAGAAAGTGAACATGCGTGGAAAGTGTAGACTGGTCTCATTTGTATTCTAGAGTGCAGGGCAGAAGAAGGGGGAGTCTGAGAAGGTAAGGATGGAAATATTATTCAGTCGTACCATATGAAATGGCTAGTATTTTACCCTTTTGAACTACAAAATGAAAAATCATCCAGTGCAACTCAATACATGCAAAGGGGGACCTTAAATGTCAACTTGAGGAAATTGTTCAGTATCTTAGGAGAAGTTGTTGGGTGTATTTCAAATAGCAGACCACTGTGACCTAAACAGGTGACTTACTTTATGGCTCTGTGTGAGATGGAGTTGTGGATGAGAGTATATTGAAGAGGGGATCACTTTGGAAGCTCTAATAGGATAATCCAGGAAATAATAAAGGCTCAAAGAGGGTGTTGACAGTGGGCATAAAAAAAAGAGGTCATGAAAATGAAAGATGTTTCTGAGCTCAAACTCATAAGCAGAATATAGCAACTGCTTGATTGGTAGGAGGAATGAAAATCAGCAGGACTCCGTGCTGCCTCTAACGTTTGAATCTGATAACTGGAAAAATGAGGGGAGAAAGGTAGCTAAAAGCCGCTTAAAGGAAGAAGCTCTATTTCATTTGCCTTGCATCCTAGTCTCTAACAGACTACCTAGTGCATAGTGGTCAGCCAAGAAATGCTGGCCAAATGAAAGAGGGAGTAAAAAGTTACGGGGCGGGTTTAGGCCACGATGGGCTGGATCTGCAGGCAGACTGGTCTGATAGATTAGAGATCATGTTAGGTCAACATGGAGGAGAGAAATTAGGGAGACATGACATGCATGACATTATCAAGAGAGAAGAGGACCAGAGAGAACACCCTTGACAGACCCACATTTAGGATATAGAATTGGCAATGTTAAAGGAAGAACTATTTGTCTTAAAGAATAGATAAAAGAGGACAGGTGAAGTAATTAATAGAAAACAAGGCTAAATTTCAAATTCTGCAGAAAAGTTGAAGAAAGAGAATGAGTAAAAGACTGCTCAACATATTATTTACTTCAGTAGTGAAAGACTGCGCAATATATTATTTACTTCATTAGTGTTTTCTGTTATAAAAACAATAAATCCACATTTTGGCAAACTTGTCATATTTGGAAGAGTGTAAAGGAAGGACATAATAGCATCCATAATAACACAAGCCAGAGACTACAGTTAACACTCTACCTTTTTCTTACTTCCTTTCACCCATTGCATTTAAATTTATGCAACCAACACCAAAACAATACAATTTGAATTCTGCCTTTTTCCTCAGAATATTCTAAGCATCTCTTAAAACATTTTGCCACCTGCATAATATTCTATAATGAAGACATTGGGTATGTTTGTTTCTTCTTGTTTCCCAATTTTTCACAGTCATTCTCATGCTGTAATGGAATGGAATTTTACCCTCATATGATATTTCACATTATTTCCAACGGCTATTTGCTAACAACAGAACCATTGTATTTTATACTGTCAAGTTTCTGGTCAAATATAACTTGATGGTTTCAAAATTAGCCTCGCCTTTCCTCCAACAAAGGGAATCCAGGATGATGCTAGTACCTGCCATGTGCCAGCCTCTATGATAAGCACTTTAATTATCATGGTGACTCTGTGTCTTCTGCTATCTCCACTTAAATGGAGGAACAGAGACTGAGACAGTTGCACAAGTTTCAGGGCTGTTTTTGAATCTGGGTCTGACTCCAAACCAGTCAAATTGTTGGGGACAGAAGCAAATTCTTGAGAAGTGAATGATTAAATAAGGATATGAAAGCAATAAGAAGACACCTTTAAGAGGTCCAGGACTAGTGTAGTGCAGTGGGACTTTACTGTTAGTAACTTGGGAAGTCCTCTAAGCTGAAGGGAGGGCACATATAGAGAGGGGGTGCTTTGTGTGTAAGCAGAAGGACAAAGGTGACAAGAGTGTAGACAAGGATTTAGGCTTAGCAAACAAAATTCCTCTTCCCTACCCATCAAGAGAAAGGAGAGTGAGGCTTTTCTAGTGATAAAGAAAAGATATGGGGGTGGGGGGAGCTACATATCACCTGGACTTCATCTCATTCTAGAGGAAAATCCATTTATTCATTCAGTGAATATTGAACACCAACCCCGTGCCCTTTTGTGCCCTAACAGAACTAGAAGGGGGGAAATAATCAGTGGGTGAACAAATTAAAAGGATTACTCCAGCAGCTGTGCAGAGAATAGATGATAAGGTGATAAGAGTAGATGCTGGGAGATCAGCTCCTCAAACTTGAAAGCTGAGAATAAAATGCAGATTCGGAATCCTTAGTTCTAATGGTGGGGTGGGGTTTGCCTGAGAGCCTACATTTTAACAGGCTCCTCCGTGATGTTGATACTGCTAGACAGTGTGCCCTACATTGATCAGCAAGAGGTTAGGAGGCAAGATGTCTAGGCAAGAAAAATTGGAAATGATTGGAGCAGTCATTACCAAGAAGTCAAATGTGAACCCTTCTTTTTGAGCAGCAACACTGCATACTTTTGTGCCTCTTTGATGCCGAGAGAGAATTGTCTCTTTATTTCTGACCTTTTTCAATTCCAGCCAGTTGTTTTTATGAAAGATCCATTAAACAAGCCCTAATGAGCTACTGGCATTTCGATCTTTCTGCCTGTGCCCAATGTGTATTATGCCACATAATGAATTCTCGTGGCTCAGGTTTGGGGATATGTTTCCATACAACACTGTGCCAGTTTCTTGACTGCAGCTCTGTTTCCCTACTTCATGATTTCTTTGAACTTCTAAGCTCCTCCCTCCCTGGATGTTCAGCACAGTGCCAGCCTGCTAAATTCTCTGGCCCCCTAGCACTTGACATCCCTCATGTCCTGCTGTGCTTAATGGCAAAGGTTCTGGGTGTCCACTTCTCATCTTCTTGCCACTCACACCCTAAACAAGCCTTGGAGGACTGTACTTAAAGTCACAGGGGACTCCTGCCTATTGAGGCTGGTCTCTGACTTAGAGAATACATTTCTTCCAACAAAATCATTTCTCTTTGGTAGAATGTTTTGGTTGGTGGCAGCAACCTGCATTCCTCTGAATAAAGAATGTGTGTGTTTGCAGACGATTAGAGTGTTCAAAGGAGCGAAGGGTTCATAAGAAGCCTTGACAGACTGGAGGGATGTTATCTTTCTGCCTCCACCATGAGGCTCTTAGTCCTCCTCTATAGATGCAGGAACTTGCATTTACCTGTTTGATTTCTCCTACACCACACCTTGCAGCTATAAAATATCTAAGAAAAAAAAGCCATCAAATAAATATGGCACACTAATCTATCAGGGAAGCATTTTAAGTGCATATTGACCATCTGTGATGTCCTCCCACTTGTTAGCATGTTTCCTTTGTTTAAAGGGCTTCTTCTATCTCTAAGCCAGGCCATGACCAGATCTGTGGTCTTTGTCACTGTAATTTTGTCATTTGGTGTTAACTTAAACAGCCAGGTAGATGTGAGCAGTGTCATTAGAAACTTTGAATTCCAAATTCCAGTGAAATACTAGTTTTCATATGAACAGAAGTCATCTTAAATTGATAACCATATTTCTCCAAGGAGAACACTGAAGAGAAGCACTTGAGGAAAGAAGCCAGGTCACGGGCATCTTTGCATTCACTGTGTTGTCTGCTTAGAAATGCCCGTAATTCATACACCACATTGAAGCTGAGAAAATGAGTCTTGCACATGAGTGTGGGCACGTATATGTGTGTGTGTAACTGTAGTCTTACTATAGTGGACAGCACTGGTCTCTGCATAGTCAAGCTGGAATTGGTAAAATACGCAGAAATTGAATACCATGCCTATGCTTTTTTTGCCACTTATTCAGTAGTTAAGAGTCTCAGGGTAACAGAGGATAATCTCTGGTCTTCCTGACAAATTCTCCTTTTCTCTCTCTCTCTCTCTCTCTCTCTCTCAAAAAAAAAAAAAAAAAAAAAGTTGAATCAATCCCCGTTTTTTGTAGATTCTACTTGGGTTTGCCTCAGATGGTTCGAATTAACCTTTCTTCAGATTCTCTTCTAGTGTTAATGACTTTGGATTATGACTGTTTAAAGCAGCCGGATATTCATTGATCCACATCTGGCAATTGTTAAAACAAAGCTACTCTATTTAACACTTACAACCAAAATATATTTCTTTACAATGAAGAGGAACTTAAGAGATGATGTTTCTTTTCAGGAAGATCTAATATTTTATTTCATTTCCAATGAGAACAATGTTTTTACTTTGTGTTTTAAGTATTTTCTTGCTCATTGTAGGGTTTTCTCATGGTAAGAGTTCATGGTTGTAAAAAAAAAAGATTTCATGGTTGTATATGCAGAATAAGATACAACACATAAGCAGTAAGGATTCTCTGTGCCTCATAGCAGCTTATTAGCATGATTTTGAGCATAGCTGCAGGTGAATCTGTGATGCTGTTGAATCTTAAAAATAAATAACTAGACTGCCTTAAATAGAGGGGATGGAAATCCCTAAAATGATTGACTTTTAAGATTATATTGAGCAAATAGTTGAGCAAATATGACATCTAACAACCAAAAAAAATTAAAAACAATGCAAGAATTCATTGTCCTGACTGAGTCATATAACTGGTCAGACTGTTATATTTTTCCTTTAAAAGATGGTGGATAGTTCCATAGGTCAAAGGGAAGTAATAAATATAATACATAGTTTAATGTGTGCATGCATTTTTAGTTGTTTCCTATGTTATCCTCACAAAAAGGCCCAAGATGTAGACTTTGATTTATAAAATTATTGAAATAATATAACCAGTGAAGAAGTAGCATTTAGACTTTAAGAAAAAAATAATTTCTGTATCATTTTTTAAGTCATACAAAGCATATGACTTCCCAAAGCTCAAAACAATCTCTGGAATGGGAATGGCAGATCTTGTTGTTATATTTATTACAGATGAGAAAACTGAAGTTTGAAGAATGCAAATGACCTACCCAAGTCCCTCCACTAGGAAACGGTAAATCTTTGGCTCATATCCTTGTTCTGACTCTAAAGCTTTTACTTTTTACTAATATGCAGCCAAAGCAAATAAATAAGTGTATTGTCCCAAATATGGAATATTTTAATAATGCACTGACTCGATTGCTAAAATAAAGAACACATTCCAAGCTAGCCCTGGCCTACATTACTGCTCTGCTCTCTCAAAGACTCTTGCCCTGTCGAGTCCTGGATTAGTATGGCATGTAGCTCAGTAAAGACTAGTAAAAATAGCAGTTATTACTGAAATGGCTTTATACTTTTCAGTATGAAAAGGAGATCAGACTAAATATATCAGAGAATATGTAATCTTAATGATTTAAAATGCATTTGACAGAGGAATAGATTAGTAAGAATCCATTGTTTTAAGTTTCACAGCAGTTAAAGCAAGTGGTAAATAACTCAGCAAGAATCTAGGATCACAAGGAAAATGATTAAAGCTTCAGAAAGTCAGCTCTATGAAGAAACATTTTTTAAAGCAGGCATTTTGATTTTGCCTATTTTTAGGATAATTATAAGAGCTTATAAAGAATAAGCTGGGAGCTATGGATCCCAGTTCTGATCTCAGCTGTAGAAAGGGAAGGGTAGCATATGTACAGAAAATGATAACCATGGAGACCATTGAGTAGAGTTAGGGCTGAGGTGAGGTGTCTCCAGGCAGACAGCAATAGGCATGGATCCACTGAGAACATTGTCATTGTCTTGACCTATCTCTTCCCCAATTCTGCTTTCCATCATCTTCATCCAGGCTCTTATTATAGCTGCCAGGGTCACTGAAATGCTTTTATCTTGTCTTCCTGCCCCAAACGCCATCACCCCATTAATCTCCTAGACAAACTGTTAATACAAACTCTTTGGCTCTTGTTTGCTCTCTTGAGTTGTGCTGGTCAATAAATATGGTAGCAGTTAGCCACAGGCAACCATTTAATTAAAATGAAAATAATTAAAATTTCACCTCCTTAGTCATACTAACCACATTTCAAGTGCTCCATAGCTACATTCTTTTTATAGAAACATCACCTATTACAGTATATTTCCATTATGACATAACTTTCATTGAAGAGGGCTGATCTGGAGCATAACCACGCCCCCCAACCAAGCATCCAAGGCCTACATGGACCTCTCCTTTCCCTCACTACCCTTGGCACACATCCTCCACTCTACACATTTTTCTCCTCCTCTTCCTCATCACCATTACTACAATTGCAAATAAAATCTGAATAACCTTTATTTATTTAATCCATATTATGTGCTAAGTATGTACATTTTCAGATGAAGAAGAGGGGAGGGGTGGAAGAAGAAGAACTCTGTAGAGTGGGGGTTTTTAAATCCCCATTTCACAGAAGAGATTTAATGAAGTCAAGTATATTTTATTTCCCAAAGTTAAAGAGGTCATTATTAGTGGAGCTCGAATAAAAAACCCAGATCTCTCTGGCCTCATAGCCATAGTGTTTTACCCTGTACCAATGATTCTTACCCAGGGACAATTTGCCTCTTCTGCAAGGGATCATTTGGAAATGAACATTTGAAATTGTATCTTTTTAACTCAGAGAAACTTTCCTCTGGCTTTCTTTTTCTTGCTGTCCCTGCCTCTGTTCTATATTTAGGAGATTCCTATTGATAAATGTTGGACTTACTGGACTGATCTGTTTTATCTCCTTTTTCACATATTTTTAAAATCCCTTTTTCACTTTTTCTACATTCAAGGAGTTTTTTCTTCTTATCAGCTGAGTTATTATTTGCCTCTGGCCCTACTAATTCTATTTTTAATTAATTCGTGAACTACGTATTTGGGAAATCATATAATAATCTCTAGGAACTTTTTCTTTTCCTCTTATACTTTTCTAAAATTCATTTTTGGAAGGAAGTTCATTTTAAAGTATGCAATATTCTTTCAGATCTCTCTTAGAAAGATAACTGTAGATTCCCTTGTTCCCTGAATCATCTCTATTTCCTCAGGAGTCATTTTAAAAATACTTTTTTCTTATTTATGCTGCTGCTTTCTCTCAAATGTCTTGATTTAGATGATTTTTGGTTTTTGGTTTTTATGTATGAAGAAGTAGGCTGAGGATGATAGGTAGCTCCTGTAAGTTTCCTCTGCAATCATGCAGATCTGTACCTCCACTCACCCTAAAGGCTGACTACAGGTTCTGGGTAAGTGGGCAGAGTCTGTCAGGAAACAGGTATCCCAGGAAGAGCATGGAGATGCAACTGGCAAGTGAGCAGGTTAGGATCCCTACAACTGTTTCAGTTCTGCATAGATTCATCTATACTAGATCTGGCTCCAAAGCCCATCACTTTCTTTCATTAAAGGTTAGTTCTTGTTTTCACCATTGGGGCAAAAGCTTCTCCTGTCAGCTAAAAATGTAGTAGCATGGGGAAAGAAGAATAGAAAGAGTCCCAATTGTTCTGAATATATCTTTTCTTTCTTTTTCTTTCTTTCTTTCTTTCTTTCTTTCTTTCTTTCTTTCTTTCTTTCTTTCTTTCTTCTTTCTCTTTCTTCTTTTTTCTTTCTTCTTTCTTTCTTTTTTTTTTTTTTTACAACTTTTTAAGTTTATTTGATAGAGAGAGAGAGAGAGAGCAGGGGGAAGGGACAGAGGGAGAGGGAGAGAAAATCTCAAGAAGACTTCATAGGGCTTGATCTCATGACCGAGATTATGACCTGAGCTCTAAATCAAGAACCGGACGCTTAACTGACTGAGCAACCCAGGTGCCCCCCAAATAAGTTTCTTAATGAATTGCCATGATACTATCTCACAGCCCCCTTGAACTCTGTATTTGAAAACTCTAAGCTTGGGGTTTCTCTAGATTTCCTTGAGATGGACCTGCTGTTAACTCGAGGGCTCCTCGCAGCAGTTTCTTCTTTCTTTCTCCATCTGTACTCTGACTTTTAGGATATCTTCAAAATTTTTTGTTACAGTTACATTATTTTTCAACTTTTTATTATTTTAATAATAATTAGGAGAAGTATGTGTGGTAACTCCTCCATTATTGATCATATTTAATATTCTTTACTATGAATTTTCATCGCATCAGTCTAAGTTTGGACTATTTTACCCTTATTATTCCAGTGTTCTATCTTTACTATTTACTAGCTAGTTGGAAAAATTATTTCCCTTTCCTAGGCCTTTTGTTTTCTGTAAAATAAAGATCATATCTGAGTATCAGGGTTGAAATGGAACATATGAATGCACATTGAAAGCTGTAATATAGAATATAAATGTAAGCTATCTTTTTTTTTTTAATTTATTTATGATAGTCACAGAGAGAGAGAGAGAGAGAGAGAGAGAGAGGCAGAGACACAGACAGAGGGAGAAGCAGGCTCCATGCACCGGGAGCCCGATGTGGGATTCGATCCCGGGTCTCCAGGATCGCGCCCTGGGCCAAAGACAGGCGCCAAACCGCTGCGCCACCCAGGGATCCCTGTAAGCTATCTTTTTATATAAGATTTGTTGTAGGTCCAGAGTAACAAATATTGCAAAGTTGGAAAATAGTCATTGTTACAAGAAAACTCTTGCCCTATGCAATAGGAAATGCAAGGTAATGCCAACTTGAGACCAGAATGCCATCTCCATGTGCAGTGCAAGAGAACCAGGGAATCACGTGTTAATAGCAATAATAAAATAAGCAGTTGTTCATGGATATATTTTACACCTAATGGAAAAACAAAGATAAAAGCAGACCAACAATGTGGTTGATATAGTTGAGCTCAATTAAAACAAATTTGAATTTTAGGTTTGGGAAAGAATATGTGACTTGATGTTGTGCGATCCCTTTTGCTTGGCATAATTAAGAATGTGAATATTTATGATACTGATGAGTATAATTTAGTGCTGCTAATTAGCTGCCACAAAAATATTACTGATTTAAGATGGCTTCAGTTAACAGAAGGTTTCTGCTCTGTCAGTCAACTTGAGACATGAAGCACCAGTAAAAGGAAAATAAAGAAAATGAGAATAACAGCAAAGTGGCTTAATTGTAAACGTTGAAGAAATGGTAGAAAATTCAATGTAGAAAGAAAGTTAAGAGTCTCAGGAGCCTTTGATTTCAACCTACTGGGAACCATTTGTGGAAAATTGATGAAAGGAATATTTTCCCTAAATTATTAAACCCAGCATCCTATTGATGGCCTTTATTCTTAGAAACAAACCAAGAATGCATCAAACAAACAAAACAAAATAAATCATTGTGAATGTACGCTGTGTGATGCAGATGTGATTCACTATCTGACTGCTGTTAATTCTCATTTTCTGCATGCGGTTAATACATTCTGAAGTTGAATGTCTGTAGAGGATAAGGCACCAGCCATAGTTAAATGTTAATGGATCCAGTGACATAATTTAAATTCAAGGCCTCATCCAAAGGAATGTGAATAAAATGCATTTGTTTGGCTTTTTATGGCCACTATTAAAAGTAAAGGAAATGAAACCATAAACAACTATGCTCAAATATTGGCAGAGTTGAGGCTGCTTTGTAGCAGTAGAAAGCAGTATTTATTGATGGGGGTGCTCTGTTTAACTTACCCAGTCTATCTAGATTATCACTGAGGTTAAAAAATGTTCTTGGTGGCTGAGACAAAATGTGGAATGCTAATTCAAAGTGAGTTCATTCTGATGTGTTTTAATTTTCTGTTGTTGTAAAGGGCCAGTGCAATTCATAAGTGTGATTTTTTTTTCCTACTTTGCCTCTGAGGCCTTAGCCCACACTTAATATGGTACAGATTACTTTTGCCCCCAATACTGATTATTTCTTTCTTCCTCCACTAATAAGACCTCTGCTATTTGGAGGATTCATGGGCACATGGACACTAAGAATAAGATCCAGAATCCCAGCCTCCCTGACAACTAGGTGGAACCTATTTGACTAATTTCCAGCCAATGAGATATGAACTAAAGTTGTGCGTGAAACTGCTTAAAGGGAAGGAGTACTCTCATTACTCTTCCTTTCTGCTGGTAGGAAGGAATTCAGACTTGGTGGCTAGAATTCCTGCAACCATGTCGAATATGATACAACCTTGTAATGAATTTCTATTTTGTTTAAGCCACTGCTATTTGGAGTTTTTCCATGACTTACAGCCTGCCCTAGTCATCATTTGTATAACAACTTTGCAACTTTATAGTTACTTTTAAAGACTCTGAAATGCCATTTTATCAAGTGTCATGGTTATTTATATAAATAACATTTACATTAAATTGGAGAAGGGAGCGCCTAACTGGCTCAGTCCGTAGAGCATGCCACTCTTGATCACGGGTCTGTGAGTTTAAACCCTACCCTGAGTGTAGAGCTTACTTAAAAAAAAAAAAATGTTACCTAAAACATACTAGTCCAGTTACCAGGTCCTATCAGTTCTGCTTCCTAAACATTTTCCAAAACCATCCATTTCTTATCTCCACAGACTATGCTAGTTTCCCATCACCTCTGATCTTGATGACAGTGATAGCTGCTTGTCTCAACTCTTGCTCCGTATCAGCCATTATACACATAGTAACAACCTATCTTTTAAAAATACAATCTAATCATGATATTCCTGTATTTAAAACCATAGAATTCATAATAGAGTCAGGAATCTGGCCTTTGTCTGACTCTCCAAGCCCATCCTGGGTTTATTACCTGGGGGCTATTATACATATTTTTATTCTCTTTGCCTGGACATTCTTTCTATGCTCCTTGCCTCCTGCCCACTCTACTTATTTAAGTCCTGTTCATTGGTTAGGTCTGAGATTTCCCAGGTAAGCCTTCTCTCAGCCTCCAGCCTAACAGGTCTGCTCATTACGTACTCCCATAGCACTCCACATTTCTTTCATTTGTATTTATCCATTGAATGCATGTTTCCCCCACAAGACTAGAACCTCCATGACCTTGTGTCTCATTCCTAACCAGAATCCCAGAACCTACTGAGGGGACTGGTACAGAATAGATGCTCAAACAGCAATGTTGACTACAGACTGATCCTTCATTCTCTTCTCTTTCCCAAAAAGCCTATCTGATATCTAAAGTTCCACTTATCAAAATCCCATCCATCTTCTGGATCACCAAAACCATGTATGTGCTCTCTCCTTTTAATTAGATATTTACTTTATCCCCACCCCTTTTATGACTTTATTTTTTTTTTTTAGAACAGTTTTAAGTTTACAACAAAATTGAAAGTAAAGTGATTTCCCATATACCTGTTCCCCCACAAATGCATAGCCTCCCCCAGGATCAGCATCGGTCACCAGAATGGTATGTTTTCTACCTAGGATGAACATTGACACATCCTAATACACCTGAAGTCCATGGCTTCCTTCAAGATGCACTCTTGGTGTTGTACATTCAGTGGGCTTGACAAATGTATAATGACATGCATCTCTGATTATAGTATCATGTTGTCACTGCCTTAAAAAATCCTCTATGCTCCACCTCTGCATCCTCCCCTTTTCTGCCAATATTAACTTTTATCATAATCATATGCTCGATTTTAATTACAGTTATTTGTTCACAGAATTCTATATTTTGGAGGGAACACGTTCTAGAAAATATGAAGTCTTTTAGAAAAATTTTTTCTTTAAATAATAACAGCCTCAATTTAAAAACCTATTTATTACAATGCCTTCATCCCAATGGAGCAGGCATTTCTGGAGGTCTGGCTATTACTCCCTTTTGCAAGCAGAGTGTCTGGCACATTAAAGGCATTTAACAAACACTGGGTTATAATGTAGTGAAATAAGTATGGACTTTGAAGGTGGGTTCAAATCCAGGCTATGCCACTCATCAGCTGTGAGAAATTGGAAATTTATCAAGCCTCAGTTGTATGAAACAGGAATAACAGTAACAACCTGATTAGGCTTTTCAGGAGTTAACGAAGGTGATTTGTAGAGTGGAAGCCCTATAATTGGTAGTGATTGTTATGACTTGATAAAGTTTTCATTTCTTCACCTCCTTCTTTTTTTAGTAAGTTTTTTTTAAGACTTTATTTATTTATTTACTTATGAGAGACACAGAGAGAGGGGGGCAGAGATGTAGGCAGAAGGAGAAGCAGGCTCCATGCAGGGAGCCCGATGTGGGACTGGATCCCAGTACTCCAGGATCATGCCCTGGGCCAAAGGCAAGCACTCAACCGCTGAGCCACCCAGGCTTCCCTCTCCACCTCCTTCTTAATAGACAAGGTATATATGTGGCTCTCTCTTTATGTTGTCTTTTTTTTTTTTTCTTTATGTTGTCTTGAAGGTGAAGGATATAAGTTTGATAAAGACAAGGCCTAACAAATAAAAGATAAGACTTGCAAAAGAAGTGTTGACACTACTGTACAGTTTTGTTTCTTGTGTCCCTTTTCCCCTTTCTGCCCTCTACTACCACAGATAAGTAAATAAACAACAAACAGGTGAAAAGCAGCAAGGCAAAAGATGAAATTATGTTAAATCATGCAAGGTCTGCAAGAAGGCCTGGAAATGATATACATTCTAAATTACACCACCTGAGGCCACTCTCCTCTCCGAGGAGAAGCTGGCTTGGGGAGATGTTAAGAGTTCAGCTGTCTCCCAGGAGGTTTATCTGCAATGCAGATTTTTCTGAGCCTTTCCTAGCTGTTTCAGCCTCTAGACCGACCAGCTGCTCTCAACCCGCCCAGCTGGCTTAATAGGATTTGTCTTCTCTTATGGCCTACTTCCGGGGTTGTTCGCCACCAGAACGTGTTCTGGATAAACATGTTCCCTCCTAACTTACATCAAAATCCCCACCAATCCCCAGAGTTACAAGGGTCCATTATTGCGGAACTCCAAGAAAGGTAAATTACTGAGGAATTATTTTCTGCACTCTGCCTCTTGCTTGACACAGGTTGTCTTTTGAAGGAGATGTCAGTCCCTGCTGCAGAATAAAGAGTGGCATACCTCCTCACAGGGCTGGTGGAGCCAGGACACTGGGGGTGAGCTTGGAGGCAGCTGCCTGGAATTTGCAGACTCCCTGCCCCTCCCCTCCAGGGGTTAGTGTTGCTCCACTATCTGATTTCATATGCTCTCTGTTCCTTCTCTGCAGGACTCAACAAATTGGTTGAGCCAGGACTGTGACTATACAACCTTTCCTGCAGGCTAAGGTGATGCTTTCTTTATGTGCACAGATTTGCGCTCAGTATTTTATGACTGAGCCAGCATATTGTTGAGAGGCTGATCACTGAGATGGGTTCAGGTTGAGGTTTCTCTAGCTGACAGCTGTGCACTCTGGCCAATATCTCTGTAAGGAGAGGCTTCTCACCCGTAAATGTCAATAATCCTTACTTCAAAATTGTGAGAAACAAATGTCACGTAGATTATGAAGTATTGAGCAAGATTGTCAGGTACTTAATACGTCTTCATTTTTAAAGGCTTACATTTTGTATCTACAAAGAAAAATTAGATTGTAAAGCAGACTCTACTTAACATTTCTACTACAATTGGGTACTTAGATGTGGTGAATAACAGTGGCTTGGTATTCTTATTTTTATTTCTATTTAGTGATAAACACTAGTTACAGGTAGTCAATCCTTTCCAGTTTTTCCTTGTTTTTCTCTTTAGTCATAATAATGGATTTGGTTTCAGAACATTTTCATGAAGAAGTGTCTCATTCGTTTCTATCTCTCCCATAAGAAAAAATAATTTTCCTTTTAGGCTTAACTTTAACCATGTTTCGTATTTTTGGAAAATGAATTTTTTGCATCCAGACAGAAAAATTACTTATCTTTATAAGATATTTAATAATATTTGCTATTTAAAACATTGCTTTAAAAAAAGGTAAATAGCTGTTCCTTATTTATAAAGACAACTCTTAAGAATTATGTCTGAAATGCGGTAAGCTCGGAAGTCGATATGCTATAAAGGTATGCTCCCTGGAGTTTTTACTTCTTTAATGTTTATTTCCCTTGTGTCGCTAATGACTTACCAAGTGTGTAAATGAGAAGACTGCTGATTGATTCTGGTTTCATCAATAATGATTCTTGAGTCTCTTAAAACAATTCTAGTACGGTCGAATTACATTTGTCTGGCAATGCATTTTTCTGCTATAGAAGACCTGCAGATAAGAAAAGATAATTCAGCATCTTACACTCCTTCGAAGGAGTACTAATATTTTTAAAATAAATTTAAATTATTAAAATTGTAATTTAAATTATTTAAAATAAATCTTAAAGATTTACACTTTGTATCAACAAACTAAAGTTAAATTGTAAAACAGACTACTTGACAGCATTTGAGGAAGGAGGTGGTTTGCTTGTGTGATGTGCATTGACTCTCAACGTTATGATTCAACTTCATAAATTCCTTTTTTCACAGACATGTGATGTGAAAAATCTCCCAAACTAATTTATATGACATCTGACTCAAGCATATAATGTGGCCATTGTTGTTTTTCTAAACAAGTTATTTGGCTTTTAAATTTTATCTAGTTTAAAAAGGACCAGTATGCCTTACCTCCAGTTCAGCTCAAAAGAGGTTCAACTACTTATTTGCTTTTTATATTCCCTCAACATGAAACAAATCCACTCTTGGTTAAAAAGAAAAAAATTGGGGGATCCCTGGGTGGCTCAGCGGTTTGGCGCCTGCCTTTGGCCCACGGCGTGATCCTGGAGTCCCGGGATCTCCCTCTGCCTATGTCCTATGTCTCTGCCTCTGTGTGTGTGTGTGTGTGTGTTTGTGTGTGTGTGTGTGTGTGTCTCATGAATAAATAAATAAAATCTTAAAAAAAAAGTTGGCAGATTTCACTTACCATTGGGATTAAAAATATAATTGACTTTTAAAGCAAATATAAAAGCTTTAATATAACATATTAGGATTTTTTTGCTTAAATACATTTAGATAGAATTAGCAAAGAATGCAAAGAGGCAGTGGGCTACCCAGTAGGTGATGAACTTAGTGTGGCTGACCATTCTTTGCATGCTCTTCTTGAGTCAGACCCAGAGCCGCCATGGCATCCTTTTGCTGTCAGAAGGATTGAGCTTTCTGTAAGCTCACTGGATCAGAATCCCAGTACTTTGAAGAGTTAGTGTAAATAGGAAGATGAAAATGCAGAAGTAGACTCTAAACGTGTATTATTAGTATTGACAATACCTATCAATAAGAGTACACATTCACACTGGGAGTCTCTTCATCAGCTCATTGAACAGGAAGCAGCTCTCCTGAAAGAGACCAAGAAGACTTAGGCCCCCGTAAAAACCTTAGTGGATTTTGAGCACACCAAAACTAGACTAATTCTCCAACAGGGTTTTTGTAAATATGAAGCACTTCCTATGGGGCTTAATGTCACTTCTCAACAATCAATACTGCACATTGGAAATTCTCCACTAAATTTTAAAATGGCTTCATAACTTGCCCTGGAAATAGGAAGCAAACTGGCAAGAGATACCCTGGTGATCATACTTCTCTGGCTGCCGTAAGAGGAAGGCTGAAGATTCAGGCAGACATCCATGTGCAAAAATCAATGGCTTGAACTGAGCCCCTGTACAACAGAAACTGTTTGATCTTAAATATCCCTAAGATTTTTTACAATAAGAGGAAACATCCTTAGGAAAGAGGATCATGGGCTGTGCTAAGCCATTTTTCATTCAACTCCAGCCAGGAGTCAAACTGGCTTCAAGCATAGGCACAGTGATAGTTGGTTGAACAGGGTTGCTTCTCCAAACAGACCTGAGGCCAAGAAGTGTCTGAGAAAAATAAACCCTTTAATTTATTTAAGGTTAAAGTACAATGTGGAAGCTATAGTATGGCATGGCTGTTATTTTTTTTCTACCTTGTATGTTCCCCATGGTGATACTTAAGAAGACCCTAATACTAATGAATAATCAGTGAAGAAAGCTTTATCACCTTCAGTGTGCTTTCAGAGTTATTGTCTCATTTGATGTAGAAACCTGAAAGTGAGGCTTAGCACAATCAATGTCATGTACATGAACAATATCCTCCCTGATGGTGTTCCGTTGACTTTTTGTATCTAGAAGAGAAAAATAGGCTCAGAGACAACATTTAAGGATGTGCATTCAAGTATTTCAGCTCGATGATGGGCAGTTCCTTTTTGCTCTTTCATCCCTGTTTATTAGCCTTTGCTCATCTTTTTGTATGCTCCTTTTTGGGCCAAAATACCACAGTGGATACAGTTTTGCACATTTTTGGCAGAATCTCAATTTTCAGAATCAATGTAATGCTCTATAAGAGGACCCTTCCTTTTAGTAACTGTTCTGATCTTTTCATCAGTAGAACAACCCACAAGTGCTATTCCTGGTTTCAAAGTTGATCTAATAATCTACAAGAGGTGTGTGCTCAGGTGGCAAAGAAACAGATTTGGGAAAGTTTATATAATGCTAAGGTAAAGCCACAGATATCCTGCTTTTGCTGGACAGAGGAATGTGCAATTGCCTGGGGGGACATGTTACACATTCCAGTGAGCTAAGGGTTCCGCCTTGCTGAGCTGTGGCAGGTCCCATGGTCTGTGAGAGGATTTTATTTTGTGTACTGTGCACATTCACTAGTTTGCATTAATATACTTCCGAGATTCACTTGGATCTCTCCAGTTATAAGGAGAGATACCAAAAAGAAGGCTGTGGATCAGGGTAGGGACCAAGAACGATGAACAGATTTTGCTCTTGGAATGACTGCATTTGTTAAATCATAGCTTCAAGTTAGTATGCCCAGTAGATACCAAGGTATTCAGTAAATCTGTGTCCAGTGCCCTTGAAACAAAAATGCTGTACAAATCCCTGTCTTAATCTGCCCTAATCCAGATGAGCTAATTTGGTAGTTTGGCCCCTGCATTAACTAAAATGACTGTCACACAGGGAGTTCACTGTCCTATCTACATAATCGTAGATGGTAGCAAAAAGGATTTTGCTCCGGGTCTCAAGAATCTTATCAATATTCATTTTAGTGATACGTTTGTTCTCTGGTATGAACATCAGCAGTTAAAATATAATTAGAACTAAGCAAAAAAAAAAAAAAAAAAAAAGGCCGGGGGGGGGGAGATCTTAGTGAGACGATCTTGGTTTCTCTTGGAAGCTTTTGGTAAGGATTTCCATAAAGTTGTCATTGGTATTTTGCTGGAGTATCTTACAATGGCAGTCTGCATTACGGAGAGCAGTTGGGATTTTTCCATATTATGCAGACAGGCCAATAGCCCTATACATATGAGTCTTGTTTGTGAGGAGAACACTGCTAGGTTCTCTTATTGGTTAAGTAAAAATAACAAATAATTATCCTTCTGTAAAAGAAAATACTGATAATTATAATTTGCCAGGCATGTTGTATAAGGGGACAGGAAAGACAAAGTGTTGGTGTCGGCAAATCCCAAAACAATACCCTGCAGACGGAAATAAACTCCCACATCTAACGGCCTTCCCACAGAAATCCTAAAAACTTCAGGAGCTGAACAAGGCTATATAGTTATGATATGTTAGGCATAATCAGAGAGATGGAGATTTTAAACTTAGTCCAGGATTTCCCACCTTATTTTAGTTAGTATAGCGGAAATATACTGAGAGAAAGGTTGAGAGAGAGAATGCAGAAATGAATAAATAAGCTCTGAAAGGAAAATATTTAGATAGAAGTCACTGGACTGTTGTAAGAAACGATTTTAAAAACTCAAGATTCTTCTGGCTCTATTCATTAGTAGTCTCCATGAGACTCAAGTCAATATCCTAGGAAGTTCTGTATGACTTTTAGATAGTACTTATGGAAATACATTTATTCAAAATGGGCTTTTTTGCATTTGACATGTACAAGATAGCTTCATTATGTGACAATAATTGGTTTAGGAAAAGGTCATTTAACATGAATCTTCCTAAACACAGATCAAATTTCATTAAAAACAGTGAGAAAAAAGTGTGAGGCATTCATTAGTTTGAAAAAATACAATTAGACATTATGAAATAAGTTTATTAGAACTCTGAGAGAAATGTTTACATTATAATTTCACCTATATGCTGATTCTAAGAAAAGGCTAGTGTTACCCAAAGGGATAGATGGATGTTCGAGTGTATGCTCATTTTATAAATGATCAGTTTGTTAGTGATCTATATTTACGTTATGAGGAGAGGACCTAGTAGAAAAGAAATTTTCCAAATTTATAAAATGGTCTCCCTCACTTAAAAATCATACATCAAGGCTTTTCTTTAAGAAATCTTCCATTTACTCGACATTGAGGACCATTAATAGTCTTTTTGATTTCTGGCTCTTTCAGGAAATTACCTGAAGACTGCTTCTAAATAAAAGTCCATGAGTAAAAATACCCACCCAGAGTGGGTGGGTATGACTACACGTGTTTTGTTTTCAGGCATGGTAAAGAAAGGGACAGGTTGTTCCTCTTGCTACTAATATGTGAAAAAAGAAATAAAGAAATTGGTGGTAAAGTTCTAGCAGATTTACTTTGTGGAACCAATTTATTCAGAAGCCAGTTAATTAGCACCTCTCTCTATTAAGTTGGGCATATAGAGAAAGTTTGGAAAAATCTATACAAATTCTTCCCTTTGTTTTGATGATACCATTTTGAGTGTAATAAATAATTGTGACATTTAATAGTTGAAATCATGTATGTAAGTCACATGCTTTTGCATCTATGAGGCTGGCTTTCTTTTTAGGAGCTAAGTAACTGCATAATTAAATTGTCATTTAAAGAAACAACAACGGCAGAATGTCAAATGCTAACTCTAGTGACACAGATCTCATATTTATATTTTAAGAGGACTCCCCAGTAAACTTATAGTATTAATGATACTAAATATATCATTTGCTATTGTGTTCCTATGAAACTCCAGCAGAAATATTTATTAACTTTAAATGTATTTTTAAATGGTTTTATTTTTAATGATAAAAACACCTAATAAGCATCTGCCTGTTAGTGTAATAAAATAATGGCAAACTCATTCAGTCACCAAAACTTCCTATATTGTACTGGACATAGTCAATGTACATTTCCAAGTCAGAAGGTATTCTACTTTCAAAAAGAGATGAGAACTATATAAACATGGGATATAATTTATCACTTAAAACATTTTCAAAAGTTGAGGAATGTTCTGAGTGTTTAATTTTTTCCCTTCTACTAAATTAAGAGCTATATACTTACAGGGAGAAACAACTATTCCCTTGACGAAGATGAATTAGTGAAGAGAGCATATAAAACTTGATCCCAGGGTCAGTCCATACAAAACACATTTTGAAATATAATACAGTCTTCCCGTACCCCCTTCAGGGGTCTTCAGTGTAATAATGCTGTGTGGCTGCTTTACCCCTGTGAGAGTGCTCCATCGCTCGACCCTGACCAGTCTGGTTCCTTTTACTCCAGAATCCTCATCGTGAAAGTTCCAAGCTAAAAGCTTATTGCTTAAACCTGCTCATACTTCTAGGTCCCATCTTCCTATTCCCCTTGCTATCCATACTCCTCTAACATGTCCATGCCACTTACTGCCTCATTTCTTATCTGTCCTATTGTCTTCTGAGCATTTTGCTAGATTTTTTTCTTTCACCCTTCTATTTACTGAAAACATTTTTGAGAGACCTCCTGTGCTAACCTTTAAAAAATCAAATGGTTGCCTCCCAACCCTTAGACTGAATGAATGACCTCTCTGATACAGCAATGATGCTGTGAAAAAGAAAATGGACAACCTGATTTCCACCTAGTCTTGCCTCCCACCACTGACTGTGAGCCCTCAGACAAGTTATAAACTAAGAGAAGACTATCAAAGATTAAATACTGTGCACCTGCACAAAAGATATTATTTATAGGCCACCTGTCTCTCCTTGAAATCTTTCTCATTAGAGTCTGCAATACTGACTTGTTTCTTCATTATTATCTTCTCTAAAGTTTCTTCATCCTGCCACCCTACCGTTGGTTATCCCAAGACTGTTGGTCTATCCCAAGACACTTGTTCTACATACATTTGATCAGCTTGTCCATTTCAATTCAAGATTAATCTTCCTAAAACTCAATTGATTTATAAAATCTAAACTACCAAAAATCTCCAAGAAATCCCTGTTACTGGAGAATAAATATACGTTCCCCCAACTAAGATTCCAAGCTCTCCATCATATGGCCCCAACATACATTTCCAATTCCCCCCAAATCCCTCTTTACCAACCACTTGTAATTATCATTGCCCACATCTTCTCCTGCTTCTATTCTTTTGCTTCTACTATTGTCTGTTTCTTCTTCTTTCCTTCATCCTTGCTTGCCCAAATCATATGTAACTATAAAGTTCTTCTGAAATATCATGCTGCCCTGAATAATTAAAATTCAACATAATCTTTCCTTTGACTCCGTATAGTGCCCGATTTGTACTTTTCATCCAGACTCTTACCCTTTGCTTTGTATTATAGTTAATTATCATCCCAGATAGGATTATATAAGCTCCTTGAAATCAGGGAGGGTGTTTCATGCAGCTCTTTTAACAGAGTCTATGTAGACAAGGTATAATTTAGTGTTTAATGTATAGTAACCAATGAAGAAATACTCAGAATGAATATTCAGAATACTTTGCTTCACTATAGGAAGATTTCCTACTGCTTGGGCTTAAATCTCTTGGAAAACTTAAACTTCTAAAAAAAAAGTTAATGCTTACTGAATTATTTTAATTTTAATATTAAAACCATGAATTAGCATAGCCACTGGGTCATTGATAATGTTTAGTAACAGCTGTACTGATATACACTTCATATACAAAAATTCAGCCTTCAAATTGGACAATTCAGTGATTTTTAGTATATTCAGTTATGCAAACATCTCCACTACCAACTTTAGTACATTTTCAAAGACACTTCATGCCTATTAGCAGTCACTCTCCATTTCTACCTCATTTACACTCTAGGCAACTGTTAATGTAGTTTCTGTCTCTGATTTGCCCTTTCGTCTGGACATTTCATGTAAATGAAGTAATACAACTTGTGGTCTTTTGAGAAGGCTTTTTTATATAATGTATATATATAATTTATATTTTATGTATATATTATATATAACTATATATTATGTATATAATATTTATAACATTTCAAGGGTTCATTTTGTAGCAAGAATCAGCTCTTTGTTGTTATTTATGACCAAGTAATATTCCACTAATGAATATGCTACATTTTTTAATCCATTCATCAGTTCATGGACATTTGGATGGTTGAGTCACTGATTTTTAAAATTGAAAATGAACTCTGTGATTATTTACTTAAATGCCCTCCTTTTGTACATGTGAAACTGAAGCCAAAAGAGGTACTCCTAGGCTTTTAGCTAGACAGCTATTGGGTTTCTGATTATTTTGGATACTAGGTCAATACCAACATGATATAAGCATTTTTTAAATTCATTCTTCCATATGGTTAACAAATAGCTATAGAACACCATGTCCTTATTGTCTGGTACCAAAAACAGTTATGGTCTTTGTCCTTATGAAACTTAGAGTTTAGTGGGGAATAGCCTTAAAACAATCATATAAGTAAGTGCAACATTGGAACTACAGTAAGTGCTATGAAGGAGAGATTCATGAACTGACTTTGTCAGGGAGGATAATTTTGCTATGCTCTATGATTAGGTAATAACTCAGTAGGCAAAGAGGGTGGAAAAGAGCATTTCAGGGGGAGCAAAAGCACATGAAAAGGCCCTGTAATGACAGGAGCATGGTATAGAAGGAGGAATGCCAGGAGGCTAGGATAACAGAAGAGGAAGGTAAGGGGGCATATAGTATAGAATGAGGCTGAAGAGAGAAATAAGTCCTGGTGAGGAGGCAAAGTATTCCAGGACAAAGTAATAATTTTAATCATTTTCCTAAGAGCATTGGACCATTGAAGTATTTTCATTCCAAAACAATATAAGCAAAAAGAAAATGTACATTGCCTTCCATCCTTCTCCCAGGGCTGATATGCATTTAAAAAGGTAAAACTTGCTGGATAATACATATCTGTTTTACCAAAGCTTGTGGTAGAATTTGTGGCATTTAAAGTTTGTTTTTACTGAATTCCTTGTTATCCACAGTAGAAACTTGTGTTATTTTAACAGAATAAACAGCCTCCTTATTAGAATTCTCCAATTCAGTTTTGTAAAGAGCTATTCTTTCCAAACCTCCTACAGAATAAGCAATCAAAGCTACTTGAGAATAAATAGATATAGAAAGGTCACATTTTTTTCATTGCACAATAATCATGTTTTAGACCTGTAAGATCTAAAGAGTACAGAAATAGTCTCTAAACTGCAAATGGTTAATATCTCATTCTTTAGCCCAACTTCTTTTAAACTGAGGTCTGTTGGCTCCCAGGCAGTATATGAATGGGATACAGGAAGCTTTTGTATAAATAAAGGTCATGCCTACATGGGCGTAGATCCAAAGCTTTCATTAAATTTTATATAAAGTCTATCACACACAAAAAGCTAAAAACCAGATTTTTTTTAAGAGAAACAACCCACAAATTACTAAGAAAAATATTTGTGATTATTTTATATCATTAATTGAACTTTAAGCCTATACAATTAAAAACAACAAAAACTGATAACATTTAAACCAATAGCTGTTACTAAGCTAATATCTGAGAACAACATCCACTTTAAAAAAAAAAAAATTCAAGCAGCCCAGGTGGCTCAGCGGTTTAGCACCGCCTTCAGCCCAGGGTGTGATCCTGGAGACCCGAGATTGAGTCCCACATCGGGCTCCCTGCACGGAGCCTGCTTCTCCCTCTGCCTGTGTCTCTGCCTCTCTCTCTCTCTGTGTCTCTCATAAATAAATAAAATATTTTAAAAAATTCACTGTGACTGCAGTCAAAAAAATCATGATTGTGCTAATAATTATATATAGTTATATATTATATAGCAGTTATTTCTCAAATTGAGGTCCCTAGATCACCCTCTTAGAGATCATATTGAGTACTTCTGGGGATACAGATCCCTGTACCCACTCCAGATCCCTGGGATCAGAATCCTTGGAATGAAACCCAGGACTCTGAATTTGTAAGGAGGATTCCTGGTGAATGTGATGTCTGACCATGTTGAAAGTGGTATAAAACATGATAAATAGCAACACTCTCTGTTGTTTTGACAAACCAGTCCTACCCAATTCATTGAATCATATCATAATACAAATACCATGTATCAGTGAATATACATCAGACCCTGGACAAGAAGCTTTCCTTAACCTATCCCTAGTCTTTAAAATCATTCTGGGGAAAGTAAATATTATTATTTACAATTTGTAGATGAAGAAATTATGGCTGATGAAATTAAGTAACTTGATACTTAGAGGTCTGGCTGGCTCTAAAGCCTTTTTCTCCACTCTGTAAGCAGCCTCTTGCAGTAACCATTATACCAGTGACCCACTGCAAGAAGTATCCAGAAAAGCAGAAAGTGAATGGAGTCATGTATGAGTTTAACAGCCCAGTCATTATCCACTGAAATCCACAGTCATCAACGAAATTACAGATTTATAATGAACAAAGTATAGCACATGAGCCTCTCTTGCTAAGCACAACTGTCTGACACATTTCTAAAAGGAGCTTCCAGATGTAACACTTTACAGGCAGGAATAGTGTGAATATGAGAAAATTGCTTCCAGTTGTTACAATTTAATAAGCAGAAAATATAAAGAAAAGCCAAATATTCTATCATGTAAAGTGACCGTAAAATCTACTAGTATGTGTCCCTATCAAAGAAGAAAGGGAAAAAAAATTCTGTGTAACTGGGTAAAGGAGCTGGAAGATAGTCTGTTAGGCTTCCTTAAAATATGAGCTTTTTTTTTTTTTTAAAGGTTTTGTTTGTCTGTTTATTTATTTATTTATTTGAGAGGGAGACCAAGAATGAGCAGCTGGGAGGGGCAGAAGGAGAAGGAGCAGCAGACTCCCCACTGAGCAGGGGCCCAGATGCCTGGCTCCATCCCAGGACCCTGATATCATGACCTGAGCCAAAGGCAAATGCTTACCTGACTGAGCCACCCAGGTGCTCCTAAAATATAAGCTTTTATAAGATTTTTGCCTGTGAGAGATGGCTCTGTGATATGTGTGTGCTTTATCAATTATGCTTCATCTCATTCAGCACCTTTATTAGGCACTAACAGTGAAATTATTCAATTAAAAAAACTGAGAGTCATGTCTATTTTATAAGCATTTTCTCTTTGCCCAAATCATAAATAATCAATTCTTACAATTTCAAGAATGACAAAAAACAAATTAGTTATCGTTTAAAAATATGCTCGCATTTCAGAGATGACATCCTCAGATTAAGAAATTTAATTTAGTAAGAGACCTTATTACAATACCAATGATTTCTTTTAAAATATCTTCAAAGATCGTTTCTTTTTGAGGAAAAGGATTTTAATTGTTGAATTGTTTAAGAGAAATGGCTGTTGGCCTGTATAATACTCCTAACCAAGTCTCTGGGAAACTGGAAACCAGACATTGCCCCTGGATCTGTTGTGACAGACTCAGGTCACCTGTCACATATTATGGCAAAAAGGCTGTTCCTTGTGGTCATTGTTGGACACTGTGCGATTCGATGGGCAACTATAGGAAATAGTTTGTTAGATGATTGAGAGAACTATGAAATGACCTTTCTGTTTACACTGAAACTTCAGAGACTCTTATTGGTGGTACCACACACTAATAGGACACCCATGGTCTTGGTGAGAAACGAATAGTAGATGTCTTCAGTGATAGTGTATGTGATGTAGGAAAGACGTGAGGGTTTGAAGCCGATGGCCAAGAAAGAGTTCTTGAGATGTCTTTGGTGCTAACAGGTGGTTTTATTAAAGCATAGGGAAGGACCCCTGGGCAGAAAGAGCTACATCAGGATCCTGAGGAGTGGCCCATTATATACTCTCAATTTGGGGATGGGGGCGGCAGGGAGAGCATAAGTCTCCAAGGAACTTTGGAAGCAAGGTTTCCAGGACCTTGTGGAGGCTAGCTATTGTTGGGAAAAGGTCATTTATTTCTGTCTAATAAACCCTTCAGAAGTCCATCGGTGGGTCATGTGCTTGCGGGATGATTGCCATCGTGTATCTTGGGAGACGGGAGAGATAAAGGAAATTCCTAAAGGAATTTGTATGTATTAAGATAGACTTACAGGATCCTGAGGGATCAGCCTATGATTGCCTTTTGCCCTTAGCAAAGTATTTAACATCCAGGCAGCTGAGTTCCTAGAGGAAATGTCACTCTGCCTGTTTCAAGGGCTTGCCAATGGGCTGTAGGTAGTAAGGGAACTTAATAATTTTTTCTGGGCAGCCCAAGTGGCTCAGTGGCTTAGCACTGCCTTAGCCCAGGGCGTGATCCTGGAGACCTGAGATCCAGTCCCACATCAAGCTCCCTGCATGGAGCCTGCTTCTCCCTCTGCCTGTGTCTCTGCCTCTCTGTGTCTCTCCTGAATAAATAAATAAATAAATAAATAAATAAATAAATAAATAAATAAAATCTCTAAAAATAAATAAATAATTTTTTCTTCTGCTTTTGTTTCCCACATCACATGGACCCCTTTAATGCACAAAAACTTCATCTTAGGACAAATTTCAGGGGGAATCTTATTTAAGGACAGAGAAACTTAAGATGTACTTCTGAGACATTAAGGTCTTTATCTTTTGGTCAAGCAGTGGTATTAGATGTGTTTTCTTCCAAACAATTTAAGGGAAATCTGAGTTCCAGATTTTAGTGTTATTTTAAAGTTATATCAGGATCTAATGTGTCCTCACCCTTTCATGTCTATGCTCTACTGTAATGGCTTTCAGTGAATTTCTGGAAGCAATTGATAAGATTACCTTCTATTAAACTAGGGTTTAATTCCCCCTGTGGTCACCAGAGCTCCAAAGAACCAGTAAGAGTAGCTGAGGAGGTTGAAGCCGACTTTCTGTGCAGAGAGAAAACAGACCCAATCCACACTAACTAGAGAGAGACACCCAGAGCATGAGGCAGAGAGGAAGTCACAAATGGCTTCCAGCCTTTTTTTAAACTGTTTCCCCCCCTCTTCTGTAGCTGCATGAGTTTTCTTTAAGTTGAATGACTTTCAGTTTGGCATGACATTAAAAAATAGGAGGGATGTGGGATGGAGAAAGTGAAATTACAAATAAATTAAACAAAACAAAACCACTCTGCCATAGGATCCCTAGTCTTTGGAGAAACTACTTCTGAAATCCTTCTTGTGGAAGCCCCTGTGAAAGGTAAAGTAAGGCAGGTTTCCAGATGTGGGGTTTGGTGGGGGGGGGCGGGCACACTCACAGAGCAGGTGGCTGACCTTCACAGGGAAGATTTTACAGAGATGGGAGCAGTCAGTGGGAGTCGGGCAGGGTCCTGTATGTGCAGTGAGATGACTCAGAGTTTTCTGCCACCATTGTTGGAAGCACAATTTTAAAAGATAGTACATTTTTAAACTCGCAATAATTTTGTTTAAAGACTATTGACTCTTCCTTGGCTAGAGCCAGTAGCTCTAAAAACCATCCTCAGAGTGAGAGAGTGAAATGCTATCTCTGAAGCAAACTTGTGTGCCTGCAAATACCAAAAGTGGCTGATGTCTTCCCGGGAGAGCCAGGAGAACCCTAGCAAGGGAGGCAGCCGCCCTCACATTTCCTTTGGAACAACAGTAATTAAAGCAGCTGGAATATTTGCAACCTCATTGGTTCACTTGCTGGGTTTTTTTTTTTAAAAAAGCTTAGACTTTAATCTTATTTTCATATGTTTTTATATAAATCAGACCCATGTGGCTTGATTGTAAATGTTAAGTGGCTACTGGGAGCTTTCAGGAGCCCGCAGCTCTCGGGGTTCTTTGGAATCTGGCTATACACCCACAATCTCTGTCTCCCTGTGCCCCTCCTGTGCTGATTTCTGTATGCCTCCTCCCTCCATTCCAGCTGCCCTTCTTCTCAGTGGTGTCTATTTACTTAAATCTGAGCCAATTAAATAAATCATAATAATAGAACACCCTTCTGAAAAGAGCACAAAGGACAGGAATTGCATGGCCACTGACAGAATAATAGAGGAGGGGGAAACACATTTTCAAGAGCTCCCCAGCAGACTATCTGCCTCAGCTCTATTTATAGTGAGGCAAGCTCTTTTGTTACCAGCATCTCTGTGCAAAGCCCTCCCCTTTTGTTGGGTGAAATCTTAATGATATATCCTTGTGTGTTTTGATATTTCTAAGATTACTGATGGGAGAATTATTGTATGGTGAATACATGAATATTGGTACAGAATTTCCAGAACACCTGGGAGTGCTAATATGGTGGATTCAGGTATATTTTAAAGGGAGCTTTTATTTTGATGTATTTTTTTCACCCAGTAAGTAATATTCTTACTCAGTTAAGAAATCTTCACTTTTTAAAGTGGGTCGTTATTGGAAATTTCTTTAGGAATAATATGTTGGCCCCCACTGTTAAGAAAATAGGGAGGAAAGAAGTTATTTCAAATTAGCATTATAGAACAGGGAGGGATGGGTGCCAACTTAGTACCCACTATGCTAATTAAGTTATCACACATCGCCTCTCAAAGGATATACAGCAAAAGATGAAGGACCTGAATTAGCGGGAGATCACCCTTAATTGTCAATGCTTCCCCAAGACTTCAGTGAGTTGGTGAAATCCCTCTGCTTCTAGAGCTTTTCAGACTTTGGGCTAAAAGTAGATTTACCAGAATTTCATCTTTCCTGGCAGATAACTACAGCACAGAGTGTATTTTCCTCTTGCTGGTGGAGCCCTCTTTCCTAAATGCATGCCTTTTCAAATTCTCCAGCACTCAGGATGTTGCCCTCAGAGAGTGCAGAAGCGCAGGCAAAGAGCATCATCACTCAGCTGAATTCTGACTTTTTTAGACCACAGCTGGAATTTGCATGCTCACAATGGTCTCAGAAATAGCCCGGTGCTCTGTCATCCTGGGTTCAACCAAATGCCTCCTCTGCTTCCCCAGTGAAATCTCTCTGTGCCCCTGCAGGTTGGCAGATGGCTCCCAGCAGGTGACCTTGGGGCTATTAGTAAATGAGATGCTTTCTTTCCCTGGCACAATCCTTCTCAAAGACACTCTCTGTCCTAAGAACTTACAAAAGGCATTGGGCTGCTAAGCAAAGCTAGAGAAAAGAGTTGAAGCTAGGCAACCACGTATTGACATGAACTCCGGTCAAGTTAATACATCGTCTCTTCACAAGAAATACCATTTGAAGACTGATCATGAGACCTCACAATTTTCCACAATTTTCAAAGCACTTTCTCAGGTGATTTTAACTTTGCAGCAACGTTATATGGGAAATCTCATTAATAATTTCCATTGTATTGATGATAAAACAAAGGATCCAAAAACTTAGAAAGTCTGCCCAGGCTTCCACAGCTAATAGGAGATGGGTCAGTGTTCCAATACAGTATCCATATCCAAAGTTTATACAATTTTTTATTTTAAAAATTAACTTGGGATGCCTGGATGGCTCATCAGTTGGGCATCTGCCTTCAGCTCAGGGCGTGATCTCGAGTCTGGGGATCAAGTCCCGCATAGGGCTCCATGCAAGGAGCCCGCTTCTCCCTCTGCTTGTGTCTCTGCCTCTCTCCCTGTGTCTCTCATGAATAAATAAATAAAATCTTTAAAAAAATAAAAATAAAAACCTAACTTAATCAGATTCTAGTCAGAATGGTTAGGAAAATAAACTGTTATCATTCTTATATTTATTCATTCATTTAACCTTTACTAATCACCCACTTTCAAATCAGGGAAACAGTAAGCCAGGTAGAAAAGGAGATTTCATTGCTTGGAACAAAGGAGTTCATATACACAAAATTAAAGGATCAACATGCTTTTCTATTTTTTTGCAGTACATCCCTCAATTTTTCATCCATTTGTTGAATAGTTATTGAACAAGTACTTGCTACCAGACAGGGAATGTGGTAGTAAATATAGAAGAAAATGCCCCCTGATCTTCTAGAGCTTACAGATTCCTTTGAGTGGGATGGGATGAAACAAATAAATGACACACAGTGCTGCTGATGGTGTAGAGAAATAGACTGTGGTAGGAGTGTAAATTGCTAATATTCTTGAGACAATTTGATAATATGGTAGCCTTATTTGAAGTGCATTGTATATTCTTATATGGCTTAATATTTTTTGTTCTTCATTTGTATTCATTTTGAATATCAGAATACTGTGAAAAAAGAAATTCATATATTTGATAGAAACCAATGGCTTCTAGGATTTAAATAAAGCAGAAAAAGAATGAGTGTATGAATTTGTTTTAATTCCAGTAAGTTTTGTTAACAACCCAAGGTAATTCATATGAATGCCAAATAGATGATAAAAACAAGACCCATACACCTGGAAGTGGTTGGGGAGACTTCTAGAGAGACCGGTGCTCCATTTTAAGAAGTTGACAAACCTAGAGGAAGGACAGGAAGGAGGGGGGGTGAGCAGGGAGGGAAGGGGAAAATAAAGAGAAAGAAGAGGACTTTATAGAAGAAATAAGAAAAATATGAAACTGGAATGAAAAGGGCAGTTAACAGTCTATAAAAGAACTGGAGACTTTGTGATGGTAGAAAATTGGGGATGAAGTTGAACCAGTTGAGCATAGTCACAGTGTAGAAGCCCTAGAGGCTGGGCCTAGAAATTTGGTTTTTATCATGTTGACGAAAGAGCTTTGGACAAGAGAGTGAAATCACTAAGAAGAATCTTGGCGAGGCTAAGTTTTGTGGCAGCCTGCTATCTCCTCTGTGGCCCTCCCCAGTTCTTTTTCCTTATACCACATGAACCTGCAAATCTGCACTAACTTTTCTATCATTTTAAAAATGGTTAGTGTTTGCATGACAATTAGAAACAAATGAACAGATGGCTTTCTCTCAAGCAAAGAAGTGTTAGTTCTTCAGATGTGTTCTGGTTCTGAGCAGAAAACAGCGGTGTAGTATATAAATAAGTGAAAACACTGGTTCACAGGCCCCGTTGCCACCCAAGGTTCTCTATATTGCAGTGCCTCTTGTATTTTATTTATAAAATAAAATACTTATTTATATTCAGTCAGAGTCAGCATATGTTAACAATTTAGTAGAATAAGTTTCTCGCTGCTATCACTGAGCATTTCTTTTCAACCTTTTTCAACCAAGAAGGAATCTAAACTCGACCCTAAAGTAGCTACTGGAGATTTCATCATGCATCTTTCACTCTTGCGATGGAGATATTTACCACTCATCAGATCTCCATGCATTTATTTATTTTTTTAAAGTAATGTTTATGTCCAACATGGGGCTCGAACTCACAACCCCAAGATTAAGAGTTGCATTGCTCTACTGTCTGAGCCAGTCAGGGGCCCCACCAGAGCTCCATTTATCCTCCATGTTTCTCAACCATAGTGGTTAGTTTAGTCCGGTGAATGGTAAGAGGAGGTAATGTGTGTCACTTCTGTGTTAAAGCATTTAAGTGCTGGCATGCAATCCGCTCATGTCTTCCTCCCTGCTGCCATAATCTTGGAGGCCATGAGTTGAGCCACAAAAAGACTGTGCTCAGATCATGGGAGAGAGCTGGCCCGGAGCATTATCCTACTCACATCAGGATTTGTATGAGCAGGATATAAACCTTTACTGTGCAAAGTCCCTGAGACTTAAGCTTGACTTTTCTGACTAATCCATTCCTTTATCCTTCACCCATTTGTATCCTATTTTTATGGCCTCAAATCATGTTGAGGTGCTTTGGACAGGACTAGCTAATTTCTACTAAGCCGGCTTAACCCAGTCTGCCCAGTCCTCAGCAATAGCCTAGAGTATCAGGTTTGGGAATCAAAGGAGAAAATTTTACTGCCTACCTTACCTGGATTCTCTGGTTAACTGGAGAATGTATGTTTTGATTAGGGCTTTTGTTAACTGTCCTTAATTCATACATTTTGAAGTATGTTTCCTTTGCAAGAAACACAATGTTCTCCAAAAAGAAATTTGACAAAAGCCCCAAGAAAGGAAGATCTTTCTCTGATCTGTCCAAGTATCACTGACTTTGGTTCAACGTCAATATTGGCTACTTATAAATAAGGTGTAATAATGGTCTTTTAAATGTATTAGGGAATAGAAATGGTTTGGTAGACAGACTAAATGATTTTATTTTAGCAGCTGCTCTCCTGTTTAAAGACTGCCTGAATAATGGATCTTTTCCCAGCAGTATTGGCAATTCTGAATGTCCTCAATGGTTGAAATCTTGTTATCCTGCACAAGTGCACTGAATTACATAAACTGTTCAAAATCACACAGAGCAGATTGATCAAGGAGGTGGAAAACAATGTTACTATTGTTTATTTGAGAGCTGAGTAGGCTAATGATAGCCAGTGAGGTCAAGGTTAGTGCTATTCAGGATTCCAGCAACTTAAGCATCTCGATGTTTCACTTATCTGATAAAGTTTATCAAAACATGAAAAATAACCAAGGGAAACTTACACTGGAATATATTCCAAAGGTTAATGAATAGTATATCCTGGTCTAACAATCCAGGGAAGGTATTTATCTTGACTTTGTTGTTTAATGAAACATGGATTCTTACATCATTTGTGAAAACCACACCTTGGCAATAATTTCTTCCTGAGATTCTAAGTCTATATGAACTTATCATTCTAACTTCAGTGCCAGGAGTGTCACATAACTTGCACAGAAGTATGCCAACAGCCAGACATGTATTATATTTAGACCAAGTGCATAGTATGCACATCTATTTACCTAAGTAATCAACTGATAAAAGCTAATTTTGTCTATTGCTGAACAAGTGTCTATCTGGGGTTCCTCATTAAATGATTTCCTCAATTTATTTTAGGATACCGGCTGTACACACTATTCTCTGTCAAGGTAGGCGAGGGCAGCCCGGGTGGCTCAGCGGTTTAGCGCCACCTTCAGCCCAGGGCATGATCCTGGAGACCCGAGATCGAGTCCCATGTCAGGCTCCCTGCGTGGAGCCTGCTTCTCCCTCTGCTTGTGTCTCTGTGCCTCTCTCTCTCCCTCCCTGTCTCTCTCTGTCTCTCATGAATGGATAAATAAAATCTTTAAAAAAAAAAGTATAGGCTAGTCCTTAAATACAGTTTTTAACTAAATTAACTTTGTCAGGTATTGCCAGCCGTGATTTCACACCCAACTCTCTAAGAGGTTCTGGAAGGTGGCATGAGCAAACCTGATAGAAATAATGGACTAGAGAACAGAGACAGAACTGTAGTTGAGTACATTTCCATTTGGTCACAAGGCTGAATATACTGAATAAAATATGTGTATAGTAGGTCTTTCTAGTAAACTGAAAGTTGCCATTGGTGAAATACCACTTCTCGAGGAGTCCCTAAGTCTTTATGCTTGAAATTGTCTTTAGCCAGAGTTGAAGACCTAACATCAGTTCTCAGGGTCTATAAAGAGTTAGTATAGGAGTGTCTGAGTGGCTCCATCAGTTAAGCATCCCAATCTTGATTTCAGCTTACGTCATGACCTCAGGGTTATGGGATCAAGCCTTGTATTGGCCTGAAGCTCCTGGTGGAGTCTCCACCTCCACTGCCCCTCCCCCACCTCTCACACACCTGTGCTTGAGCTCATTCTCTCTCTTTCATAAATAAATAAGTAAATAAATAAAATCTTTTAAAAAAAAGAGTTGGTATATGGTTGAGAGGCTTGTCCACTTTCTAGCTATGTGATGCTAGAAAGGGCACTTAAAGTCTGTTGGCCTCAGCTTTCTCCTGTTTAAGTGGGGATAACTGTTACCTGTCTTAGAGGGTGATAGTGAGGAATAAGGGAATGAATCTGTGTGAAGTACTTGGACCACTGTCTGGTATGTAATAAATGCTGCATCACTGTTTGCTAATATTATCTTAGGAATATTGCAGCTGCTCTATATAAGGTATCAAACACTAAGACTGTGTCAAATAATATTCTTAACAAAAACTGTGTTAAAGTAATTTAATGTTTTTGATATGGTGTAAAAATGATCACTTCTAGCTGCAGTATGTTCATTTAAAATGACTATCCAATTTTATGTGCCTCATGGAATAGGCCATAAGTTGCTTTTAAAAGATAAATCCCAGATGGCATTTATCTCTTTCTCATAAAATAAAGTCTAGAAAAAAGCATAGCCATTTTAATTTTATAACAAACAAAAAAATGCAAAAGTCAGGATGATGGGTAAATGGGGCATTATTTTTATGACTAAAATTTTTATGACTGAGTAACCTCCATTTTCTCGTAATCATCTCATTCTTTGGCCAATAATTTCCCAATTCTGTTGGAATGAAATTAGCTTTTAAGTGTTCACGGCTGGATTTTCACTTTCATTGACATTTAACTATTGAGTTAATATTTGGAAAGACTATAAAAGACAGGATATTAGTTTTTTAATATTGCTTTTAGTATTGCTCAAATGATGAACGTATTCCTTGATAACAGGTGGGCACAAATGTTTTTTGTAAAGGGCCAAATAGTAAACGTTTGGGTCATATATAAATACATGAAAGGCTGTACAGCGTCTGTCACAGCTCTTCGACCGTGGCATTGAAGCCTGGAAGCAGGCATGGACAACAAAGAAATGAATGAACGTGGCTGTGTGCCAATATGCTGTATTTAGAAAAATAAGCAGCAGGCCCGATCTAATCCATGGACCACAGTTTGCTGACACTTGTTCTATGGAATTGTTTCTTGCTTTTAAAATTTTTGACTAGGGTAAAAAAATGCGTGCATACATGTATAATGTGTACTTGCATGCTTAGGCACGTACAGGGACATGTCCTTCAAAATCATGAAGATGAAGTATAAAGCATCCATATTAAGGAATTAAAGAAAATAGGGCATTTAAAGAGACGAAGTATAATGTTTTATTCAGCATCCATTGATTAAATGCCCAAGGACTCTCTATCTGAACAAGGTGCAGAGCTGCTCTACCATTCTATTTTTGGTCTAAAATCAACCTACAATGTTTAATATGCTTTTAATCAAATCTACCCTTAAAAATTCTTGAAGTAGCTTTAAGTTATTGTATATAGAACTCTGTATGATAATGTTATATATATTCCAAATTTGAGAACCACTGAGCCTAACGAAAGTGGAAAAAAAAAAGCTGTGTTCAGATGTGTGGGCAGTGCAAACTTTTTTTCCTAAAATAACCATCAAATATGTGAGGGATTGGAGAATTCTATTATGTTCCTTCCCGCCTGCAGAATCTTATTTTTTTTTTAATGTTAAGCCTTTCTGACTTAAATATGTATTACCAGACTTGTTTGCTGTTGTGTGTTCTATGTGAATGCTCACAGATTAAGTGAATTTGTTACATGTCAAGACACTTAGTACAGGACCTGGCCCAGGCAATGTTTGTTGCACTTGAATCAAACCCTGTCTGCTCATGTCCCTACACATGTTGTTCTTTAAAGGGTAATAAAGAAGAAATGAGCCAACTTATTGTCTTTCCCCATTTACGTTTCCTACTGAGTCTTGAAGAAAAGTAAATAGCTATCACATTTTGAGTCTTAGGTCCCTTTACGTGTAGAGTGACATCTTCTTTGAGGAGATGTGATGGAGTCCATCCACTCTATCAGTGTGAAATCACACAGGCCCTGGTGATAACGCATAGAAATGCATAGATTTAGATACCTGTCGTAAGAAAGCAAGATTTCAAAATGGGCCTCAGCTCTGCCCTTGCATGTGAGGACAAATCACTTATGTGTTGAAGATGATTACACCTGAATAGCTGAAGAGGTACAAAGCAAACCTAGTGCCTTCTAGTAAGTGGGTTTATTTCTAGATACCACTTCAGTCAGAAGTATTCTGTATTGTTCTAGTGAAATTTCTAAGCAGGACGACTAATCAGGAATGACTTTTAGAATTCTGAATGTCAAAGTAAGTTTAGTACTGTATAGGGAAATTTTAATTAGTTGTTAAAAAATTCCTCTCCATCCTGTGCTGGAGGAAATCAGTCCAACTGGGCTAGAGGCCCAGTCCTTTAAAGATATAATTAACAATTTACCAGGATGAATATATTCTCTTGTGAGAGAATACAATTGCCTGCTATTTATTAGCTGAAAACAATTTAAACAATTTAAAATTTTATTTTTCTTCGGATATAATACTAATGAAGCTTCGCTAGAGTGAAGCCAAAAAGTGAGAAAAAGCATACAACTGTTAACATTTTCATTTCTCTATCCCAAACACCTGAAAAAGCACTTAAATAGTTGTAAATGCTCAATATCTGACTACAAAGAACCATCATGAAATTCATCTCATAGCCTCATAGTTACCCAGTAGAAAAAGAGAAAGCCATGAGTTGAATTTGGTATTGATCTACATGATGTAATAGATTTATATAAATCACAGATTAAATGATTAATCTCCTAAATTCTTTTTTTTTTTACAGAAAGAAGCCAGAATATATTATTAACCCTTTGAGAATACAACATAACGAATTTTACCATTTTACTACTTCCTTGAGTAGGTAAGACTGTGTCTTTTCTACAAGAAGAGAGTTATCCACAGTTGTGAAAACTCTCTGTTGATCACATTTTTAAAAAATCTTTATGAAATAAATATCAATTTGTTTTAATGAAGGAGAATATATGTGAATTCCACAGCTAATAGATTTGGGAATATTAAATAGCACTTCATAATATTTTGAATGATTTAATAGGAAAAGAATGAAAAAGATCTTTTCAAGAGAACTGAAAACTATGAAATGAGAACCGAACTAAGCCTGTTTCTCCTGCTATGGGTACAAAAACCAGTAGTATTTTCTAAACACTTATTCCGTGCCAGATGTGACTTGCATGACTTACTTTACATAACCAACCCCTGTATTCCTTACAAGAACTGTGTGAGTAGAGACAGGGATCATCCCCATTATACAGATTAAGGGTTTGAGGCAGAGAGAAAGGAGGCAAGTTGATGTAAGGAGTTCACCCAAGGTTTCATACATTGGCCTGAGAGCAGCAGTCACTGGAAGAACACCAGCCCCACCTATTATTATGAGAATAACTTCATGTTGTGGTAGAAATGCCTAGCCACCAGATTCTCCTATGTTTTGAATTGGTTCTATCCAAATTTCTGGAAGAAGAAAAAAAAATAATGCATTTACCAAAAGAGTTGTGGCAGGCAACATTTATTTTATGTTTGTACTTGTTACTTTACAATTGTTGCATGAGTAAATAAAAGAATATATATATAATTTTATTTTATTTTACATCCTTCTTTAAACTCAAAATTCCTATGTTAAAACAATAATATGACAGGAAGAATACAAATGAATGACTTTTTATTCTGTGAAATGAAGAATATATTTTAATTCTTTTTATTAGAAGAACTGAATATCCGATCTTAAAATGGCCACAGCAATATATGCTTTACTATTTTCATTATTTCTTCATCACTTTATTTTTAAGCTAGAAACTTTATAAAATTTTCAAATAAAAATATAGAATTATAATAAATATCTAAGCATCAGCCACATGGATTGAACAAGTACTAATATTAAACTTTGCTCAGATCTTTTCTGATGAATTAAATCATCACAGAGAGAACAAAAGCTCATCTTGTTCCTTTTCCTTTCTTTCTGAAAGGTGTCACAATCCTGAAGATGGTATAACCTTCCTATGGGTATACTAATACTTTAATGATGTGTGGGAAACAGTATGCCATATAGTTATTTACATTTTAAAATTTTACATAAATGGTACCATGCAGTAGGCATTCTTTTGTCTTCACTCAACATTATATTTAGAGATTCAGCCATATTTATACATGAAGTTGTGGTTGACTCATTTAATCATGAAGTTGACTCATTGTAATATTTCAATCATCTGGTGCTTAGTATTATTAATTACTTCTTCCAAATAACTTTTAACATTTTGAAGATTTAATGCTAAAATGATTTAACCATGGCTTTCCAGGCATTTTCTTTTCTTTTTTTTTTTTTAATTAATTTTTATTGGTGTTCAATTTACCAACATACAGAAAAACACCCAGTGCTCATCCCGTCAAGTGTCCACCTCAGTGCCCGTCACCCATTCCCCTCCAACACCCGCCCTCCTCCCCTTCCACCACCCCTAGTTCGTTTCCCCAAGTTAGGAGTCTTTATGTTCTGTCTCCCTTCCTGATATTTCCCAACATTTCTTCTCTTTCCAGGCATTTTCATTTGTGAATAAAAAATCCAAAGTTCTTAAATGTGATACTGTGCCAATTCTGTTTATGTTTTAGTTTTTTCCTATTAGAAAAATATTTCTTTTACTAGCTATAAGGATCTTGCTAACTATGGGACTCATTTTTTTTTAACTGCTTTTGCCATAATACAATAATTGGAATCTGCTTTATTTACCCATGGATGAAATACTCACTATTCCCAAATGCAATGTAAATATTGCCTTCGAAATTTGAAAGATACTTAAAAACACTCTCATTTGGCCCAGTTAATTGTTCATATTTCCATCAAAAATCATGAGGGAAACTTAAAAAAAAAAAAGGATTTTCCCTAATTTTCTCTAACATAATAGTTAATTCTAGCATTTTTTTTAAGGTAAAGGAAATGCCAATATGCATTAGTAAGATTTTTAGACATAGAATCTTTCATAACTTCTTTTCTTAAGGGAGTAGATGACTACTCTGGCTCTGTTAGGGAAGAAAGTCAAGATAAACTAACCTTTGCTGGGCATATTTGAGTAAACGCAAGACTATGTAAGCCTCCTAGGTCAGAATTGCAGTGCAAATTTGCAGACGGTAAAATCGAGGTCTATATATGTCAGGCAACTTAATTAAGACCATATCGTGATTGCAGAGCTAGATTCAAACTCATTTCTCTCTGATTCCAAAACTATACTGTCTACCAGAAAAATAATTGAGAAAACCTACCTACCCCTATTTGACACAGAAATAACTGTTTGTTTTATTGCGCTAATATTTACTGGGATCCTTTTATGTGACTTGAAGGGACTGACCATAGAAAAGCAAGGAAGAGAGACACCTGGGAGCTGAGATAAGCACCTGACTCTTGATTTCAGTTCGGGTCGGGATCTCAGAGTTGTGAGATCAAGCCTGGTGTTGAGCTCTGAGTTCAGCAGGGAGTCTGTTTGAGATTCCCTTTCTCTGTCTTCCCCCGTCCCTCCCCATTCTCTCTCCCCTCTCTCAAATAAAAAAATAAATTAATTAAAAAGTTAAAAGAGGAAGGGGCACTTGGGTGGCTCAGTCAGTTAAGCTTCTGCCTTTGTCTCAGGTCATGATCCCAGGGTCCTGGGATGAACCCCGAGTTCAGTGGAGAGCCTGCTTCTCCTTCTGCCCCTCCCGTTGCTCATGCTTGCTCTCTCTCATTTGTTCTCTCTCATTCTTTCTCTCTCTCAAGTAAATTAAGAAATAAAGAAGGAAGGAAGGAAGGAAGGAAGGAAGGAAGGAAGGAAGGAAGGAAAAGGAAGGAAGGAAGAGAAAGAAGAAAGAAAGAAAGAAAGAAAGAAAGAAAGAAAGAAAGAAAGAGCAAAGAAGACACACTATCTACCCAGAGAGAAAAATCAGGCTATTTGAAAATGGCAAAGATTCCTTTAGTAATACCATGAAAGTGACTATTTAATTAGATATTTCTATTTTGCTATGTTATCTTAACATTGTTTACCAGGTAATTACCTTTCTGGTCACCTAACCATGCCAATTAGATTAAATTGAATGGGATAATAGGAGTAAAAATGCTTTGTAAACAACATAATCTTTATAATTATTTGCTGTTATTACTAATTATTCTATAAATTTAGAATTGAGTATTTCAAACCTAATACATGTAATTCTAAATGTAGAACTTGTTAGGTGTTCCTGAAGTGTAAAAGTCTTACAACTTCATGTAATAGCAGCTCTTTGACATAAAAGCCCCATGTAAACATTACAGTGAAGTGAACAACTCCCATAGTTGGTTTATTTTCAGCCTCTACTACCTATTAGAGGTATGTTTTTTCACCCCCTTAAGCCTTATAGCAGATAAGAACAGTATCAGGCTGGTGCCTGTCCAGAATGTGATCATTTCTCATTATCTCTACTTGTGTCATTGGAGTCCACTCTCATCTTAACTGTGCAGTAGCCTCCTGTGCTCAATCTTGCTCTCCTATAGTCTATTATTCACATATGCAATCTTTATAAATCTTAATCAATTGATATGACTCTTTTGTTCAAAATCCACCAATGACTGCCCATAATATTCAGAATAAAACCCACACTCCTACTGTGGCCAGTGAGGTGTTATATACAAGCTGGAATCTTCTACCTCCCTGACATCATCTCAACATCCTTTCCCCCTACTGAGGACAGAGACTGTGTGAAATTCTGAGCTATGTCTAGAACACTGTCTCCATCTTGGTGGACCCTCACTTGCTAAATGACTGAATAGATATGCAAGGGTTACTGTGGAATACACACGATGTCTTTAATGAACATCAGTGTTGCCCTTTTAAGGATTCTCTCAGTTTGTCTTCATAGAGCCAATTGCTTCTAGAATGCTGAGAAGCTTTCATGCATTATTTTGACACATGATTTTATAGCATTTTGATAAAACTTTATTCTACTGATATATAATCTTGAATGTTAATTTATAGTACCAAAACTACAGAGACAAATTAAACACAAATGAGCTGTGTAGAAGTGAGAAACCCATTTTAAGGACAGAATATATTTATTTTATAATTACATGCCATCCTTTATCTAAAGAACAATATTAAGACTTGCTACAACCTGGGGTAACCCAGGGGCTCAGTCAGTTACACACCCAACTCCTGATTTCAGCTCAGGTCATGATCTCAGGATCCTGAGATCAAGCCCCACTTTGGGGTCCATGCTCAGCAGAGGGTCTGCTTGAGGATTCTCTCTCTCTCTCTCTCTCTCTCTGTCTCCCTCTGTCCCTCCCCCTGCTCACACTAAATAAATAAATAAAGCAAACCTTAAACAATAAAAAAAAGGCTTGCTACAACCTAATATTGCTTAGATTTTGCTTTATCTTCAGAGTAGATGTATATCTTTTCATCACTCATCGATGGGTGAATTTTTAGCCCTTAAGGATTTTCTGTAAAGCAGGCTGACTTTTTTCTTTTATTTTTACAATATTCTTTAGGAGCAGCACTCGATAAGTGTTTACATTGTTGGGAACATTTGGCCAGAGAAAGACAAACAGTCAGACCACAATACCCTCAACAGTTAGGGAAAAGAGGGAGAAAACCTGGTATTTTCACCATCCTCTCTGAAAATAAGTAGCTTGGCTTATGCTGATTACTATCTCATCAGCACTCAGCTCTGGCCCATGGACCTCTATGAGAATAATTTCAAAGGCAGATTAAACATTCTAAAAATAAACTCTATTGGTAAATTAGGATATCCGATGTTTCCTTTATGAAAGCCTCTTCTAATCTGTACTATCAGCTGACAGTTATACCCAGACCCCAAATTGTTCTGGCTCTTACTGAGCCAAGAACCTCTTCCAGGGGTGAGGTTTTAAAGAAAGATGTTTCATAGTTTAACTAGAGACAGAAAAAGGGAGAATTGCCCACATACTCTGGCAGGAGTTAAAATAACAATAACAGTCCTCCTACTTAACAGGCTGAGTCATAAGCACATTCTACTGATTTCTCGGCAATTCCGAGCAGATTGTTTGGGCTACAATTCTGTAGGCAGAGGTGGGCACCACCTGCTACAAAAGGCTCTAGTTCTTGTCAGGGGGGTGCTGTTAGTAAGTCTTGCCTTTTAACAGTTTGGCCAAATGGTGATTGGAAAAGACAACAATTTGGTGCTGTTGAGTACTTATTCTAATACTGAGACTCAAAGAACGGTTATTTTGCATTTAGTTCTTGCTGGCCATGGAGATAAGTCCTTTAAAGAAAGAAGGTTACTGTGGAAGGTCTTAAGAGTCAAATCTTGTTGGATATTTGCCTTCAGAAAATTCTCGACTAGTTGCAGTAGCCTTTTCTCAACCAATATGGGGAAGGAGTTGAAGCCAACAGAAATCTACTTTTTTGCTTAAGCAGAGGAAGGAAAATTATGTGGTTACCGAGGTACCTCATAATCTGAGGGCTGGACACTGTCCTTCCCTCAGCCTGGCTTCTAGGACCCTTACCCGAACCTGTCGGTACCCTTTGATCAGGTGCCCCCTTCCTGACTCTTTTACAACCTGTCTTTCCTGCATGCTGGCACCACATGACTTTTTAAAAATATACATCCAATCATTTCTTTTTCCTACTTAAGGTTTTCTTATAATATAAAGTATCAAACTCAGTAAAGACCCTTCAAAACTGGGCTCCAAGCAGCTATTTCTGGACACTCTCTAATCCTTCTGTCTCACTCAGCTGCCTCCCCTGCAGGCAACTTGTTTCTTTAAGTTACTTAGTTCTCTTGGAAAACCACATTTTTCTCAAATTGCTCTCATCTTTATTATTTCTGCAACTCCTGCCTAAATACCCATTGTCCCCTTGTCTGACTTAGAAAAGCTACGTGTTTTCAATCTAAATATTATTCCTTCTATGAAGCTTTCTTCTCCAGAACCCCCAAAATGGTATTAAGTGTGCCTTTGGGGAGGAGGGGCTTCTATAGCCCTTTAAGTGTTACAGAAAAGGGGGTGCCCAGGTGGCTCAGTCAGTTAAGCAAGTGTCTGCCTTCAGCTCAGGACATGATCTCAGGGTCCTGGGACTGAGTCTTGCACTGGGCTCCTTCCTCACCAGGGAGTCTGCTTCTCCCTCTTCCTCTCCCTCTCTGCATGCTCTTTCTCATTCTCTCTCAAATAAATAAAATCTTTAAAAAAAAACAAACTACGGAAAAAACCATCTTAGTATATACTTACATCCATCTCTTTCTCCCCAGCTCTGAGAAGTCCTCAAAGGCAAAAGTTTTGTCTTTCACCTATTTGTGCTTCCAGGACCATGTCATTAGATTTGAAACAAAACAATGTTTCAGTAAATTGCTATTAACAGTTAATAACAATGGCAAATAATGGGTAAATAATGATTGAAAGAGTTAGTATGTGGTTGATAAATGAGAGATTAAGGAGGGGGGAAAGATATAGATATAGCCCTAGGTAGCAGAGTTACAAAATGGGTTTTATGGTGGCAGTGTTTGTTTTACTGTCATTTCTTTTGTGTGTATGATTGCTAAAAACAGTATGTTTATGGTCAGAAAGTGAAGACAGAAGAAATCGAACACCACTGAGTCCCCAAGGAGACAGTTTAGGAAACAAAGCTTTGGGGGAGGCAGGAAAAGCTATTTTAAAAGACTGATTAATATTAACAAAAACAAGGGCCACCTATTCCTCTAAGGAAAGTTGAAGCTAATGAGGGAGGATGAGAAGACTGGGGAGACCAAATTAGAGGATGTGTCAGTGCTTCTATCTTTCCATCTTCAGGAAAGACAGAGCCTACACTTTGTCCTTGGCAAATGTGAGACTGTCCTAAGATTATCTGAAAGTGATTGCAAATTCTGTCTCTACCAGGCCCAAGACAGATGTTACAAGAGGACCAATGGAAAGGGTGGACCCTCTTTGCTCTATCCACCCAGAGAAGTGCAGGGATGTGAAGGGAGTGATTGTGGAATAGCAGCAGGAAACGCTCTTTGATCAAGTTTGCCCACCTGCTTCTTCCATTCCACCACCCACAGGCTATCCTTGCTACTGCCAGGATCTGCAGTGCATGCCATAAATGGAGTTTCATTTAACTGTATTACTTCTATTAGTCTCATCCTTTTTCCCTAATCTCATCATACGTTTCTTCAAACCAAGTATATTAGCCAGGATGGCTAATTGTTAAAACAAATAGATCCGGAAATTTATTATCACCTTATTTCTTACTCACTTACTCACTTAACAGTTCTGTGTGAACTCACTTAACAGTTCTGTGTGAGTGTTTGGGTTGGGAGCCTGTCCTTTCCATAGTCAACCAGGGATACAGATCTGTAGGATTCCTTTCTGATAAAAGGATCTTTCCATTCATGACTTTACTCTGTCATTGTCTCTGTCCAGATGGGAGAGGGTCAAAGACCGAGGAGGAGCACATGGGAGTTGTAGATGAGCCAAACTTCCATTGGTTAGAGCTGAATCATACAATCATACCTAACTGTAAGGAGGGTTAGGAAATATACTCCTGTATGTGCTCAGGGAAAAGAAGAGATTTTGATGGACTCTGTGATACCAAAGGAAAATCTGTCTGCAGTATAAATACATTTGAACATTTGGATCAAATAACTCAAGCCCTGGTGAGAATAGATGCCAATCATACCATAGAAACAAAACTGTGAATCATAGCTTCAAAACCATGTTTAAAAAGTGAATGTATTTATCAAATGTATCAAGGTTTATTTTTATCATTTTATCAAAGTTAATTTTTACAGTACTACACAAATAAGATATTTTTAAAAACCTTCCTTATAGAAATGCACATTGTATCCAAGAGGATAATGGCAAATAAAAGCATAGTGCCCAATACCACTCTTAGATTTTCAATAATTTCTTGCTGAGTGAATCGATCGATTAATTAATAGATGAAGAAAGCTTCATTGGGGAACAAAATAAGTATTTGTACTTTGAAACGAATTTCTAAAATTCATTATAAAAAGAAACGATTGGGATAGTCAAAACTCATTTTGAACCAAAGAAGGATGTACCCTTTTGAATAAAGGTAAAATAATGAGTAAAGGTAAAATATTGAGGGGAAAACCCCATTTGTGCTTTTGCAAAAATTTCTAAAGAATTTTGATCTTTTGATGAACTCACAAATAATCATGTATAAGCCTCAAAGTATATTTGTTCCATGCATTTATTTGGAGTAAATATTGCGATTTATATGAAGGGCAGCAGTACATCTATTTTTTTATGAATGGAATACTGTGTCACAATGTTGTATAAAAGCCATTCTATCAGCTAAATATTCTATAAAATCAACTTATCTGCTAAATCATTCTGTCATGGAGTTTTAGTTTCCTGTGACTGTGGAATGCTTGGATGTGTGAAGATACTGCATTGCAGTAAAGGTATGATCACTGTTTTCTCCTGGAAGGTTAAAATTCCTTTTCTCTTTGAGAATAGGTAGCAATTTAATCAAGTTCTCATGGCATCAGAGAACATTTTAAAATGAAGAAACCCTAATAAAACTGGCCTTTCCTCTGAGCATAGAAGGAAAGGAAGTCTGAGGTTTCAACCTGTCTGGGAAGAATGGGAGGTGATGGACAACAATCCAACATGGCTGGTTCCTTCTCTGTCTCTGTCTACTTCCTGAGAAGTAGAATGATTTACTTAAATCTGCTAATGTCTTGCGATAATTTTTTTTTCTCTTTTTCAATTCTCACCCACCCCCTGCAGGTTTTTTTTTTTTTTTTAATGACTGTCAAGGACTCCAGTTGTACCATGTGCTCAGTAATTACTACAGAAGGCAATTTGAGTGTAAGACAGTTGCAGTCTCTGTAAGAGAAATTTAGAATTCACTAAAGCAAGTACTTTAGTGAGGGGGTGCCAAAGCTTGAGTCATTTAAAACCATTGTGAACAGAGCTCTAGAAAAAAATCGGGTGCTAATCAATCCTGAATAAAGAGCAAAGGACTAAAACAATCAAAAAGACCTTTTTACAGAACAGACTGTTGTGATACTAGAAAGTTCTTGCCACTGGGAAGCAATGTGTACACCTTTTGTTTTTAGTTTTGTATTCCTTTTCAACATATGTTTACAATCAACTTGGTCTTGTTTTTGGAATCTAAGGTTTCTAAAGGAAATTTTGTTTTTAAAAAGGTGTTTAGGGGTGCCTGGGTAGCTCAGTTAAGCATCTGCCTTCAGCTCAGCTCAAGATCTCAGGGTTCTGGGATGAGCCCTGTGTTGGGCTCCCTGCTCAGTGGGGAGCCTGCTTGCCTCTCTCCCCACTCATGCTCTCTCTCACTCTGTCTCTCAAATAAATAAATAGAAATCTCTTAAAAATAAAGATAAATACAAGTTTTAAAAGATGTTTAAAAAGCACCCTGCACAGTATTTGCATTTTCTCGGAACTCACCTCCTCGTAGATGCTTCTCTGAACATCCTATCAAAAATAATGCCTTCCTCTTGCTATCTTCGTCTCAGTTTCAACTATATATTAAATACATGAAAGGTTAAATTTAGTAATTTAACATTAAAACAAAGTTAAAACCCTTAGATGAAATATTACCCTTTACATTTTAATTAGGGTTTCAGTTACTGTCCAATCACCTTATTAAAACGTAACTCTCAAGAGGATAGGAATTTTGTGTGACCTGTGGCATTTTGAGAGACCTCTCCGTGTCTCAATATTAATGTCTTGTATCTTCCCCTATCTCTATCCCACTGCTACTTTCATTCAAACACATTGCTCCCTCATTGATTATTGCATTATTGACCATCTATCTACTGTTCCCGTTTCTGATCATAACCTTCTGCAACCCTTTCTCTAGCTCATCTCATCAGCATACATTGAAAGTTTCTCAGTGGTATGCCTTTAATAATGATGCAACTTATACTGTGCAGCCGGACAAGCAGGGTACCTCTAATCTGGATGCTTGCCTTTCTTGTCAGCATCTTCCACTATACTTGTTTCCAGGATTCCAAAACATTCTTGATGTTTTCCAGCACACCTTCAGCTCTCTCACCACATGTCTTTGCATTGCTGTTTTGTGTGTAGAATAGTGCTCTGCAACTAAGAATACCCTCTCATACCCCTTGACATGGAAGCAGGTCTGTTGTTCTGAAGTCTCCAATGAATTTCTGATTTCTTGGGAACTTCCATTAACTCCTTTACCACCTCTATTAAAGCATTTATCATATTGCCACCTAAATATATGTGGATGTGTTAGCTTCTCTCGGTGGCTCCTAAAGGCCAAAAGGGAGTCTTGATAGTACTTGCATATACTCAGCATCCAGAACCATGCCTGAGACATAATAGATGTTCAATAAATTATTGTTTAATTTCACCATCAGAGGAGAAAATTTTCTGATCTCATATTTCTCTCTTTCACTGCCTATGCTTAAGGCACTTGACTCACATTTTATTTTCTTGCAGATAAGGATGAGTGAAGTAGTCTCTGACTTATTTATAAATTATTCCTGAAAAGACTTTCATTCTTTCCTAAGAGATGTTGGTTTCCTTTACATTTCAGGTCTGTAATTCCTCAAGGGAGATGTGGATTATGTCTCATAATCTGTATTATCCTGAATATACCAAGAAAATATTCATATTTAACTGAAATGTTTGTTTCCTTTTGTCTCTATGATTAAGAAGCCAGACATGGGATACTGTTTTAGTTGTACTATTTAATTATAGTTCATTTTTTTAAGTTAAAACAAAGAGAAAAAAAGTTTTGAAAGATGAAATTAAATCTTGCTGTTTAGAAATTCTCAACCAAAATGTCCACTAAAAATACAGATCTTATATCAAAGTAAAGGATGATTGTTTATAGCCATTTTCGAGAAAAACAGTTATCCAGAGCATTTTTATATCACTGAGTTTCTTAATTACATCTTGAATTCACATTTTTACATATCTCAACTCTGAAACTCCTAACTTAAATTTGGAGAATTTCCTCTCTTTGATTTACCTCCTATTTTAGCTTTAAAAAAATTTTTTTTTAAAAGTCAAAGAAGCAAATTCTTTTGCTCCGATACTTTGTTGGGTAAAGATATTGCCTTTTCCATCTGTATCTGTCACGCGTTTTTTCAGTAGTCTTATATCAAGAGAACCTAAGCACCTAGGTAGCTCAGTCAGTCAAGCATCTGACTCTTGGTTTTGGCTCAGGTCACAATCTCAGGGTCATGAGATCCAGCCATGTTAGGTCCCATGAGAGTCTGCTTGAGTTTATCTTTCCGTCTCCTACTCCTCCCCCACTCTCTCTCAAATAAATACATCTGATAGATGATAGATAGATAGATAATAGATAGATAGATAGATAGATAGAAAGAAAGAAAGAAAGAAAGAAAGAAAGAAAGAAAGAAAGAAGCCTGGCCCTAAGTGTAGATGAGTGGTCTACTAGTACTTGGTTTAACCAAATGGAAATCTACAAGCCATGCTCTGAAAGTCTTATGGCCACATCCTCTAATCAGATGCTATATCCTGACATTTCTCTTTGATAATAGTATATCACTTTCTTTATAGGCTTCCAGAAATAGTAAGAAAAACATTTTTCATTTTACTTATCAATGTTTAAGCATTTTAAGAAACCTTAACTAGATTTTGTGATTTTTTTCTTTGTTTTGAACAAAACCCTCTCTATATACCCTTTAAAAAGAAGACCATGTAGAAATATCCCATATGCTTTCCCATTGTTGAGAAGGCATTTTTTGGTCTATGTATTTACTTCGGGTACCCAAGTTCTTTGGCGTGGAATTGAAAAGAATTTCAAAGAATGTTTTAGAGATTACCAGTGCCAGACACAGGGAGATTCTCCAGATTCCCCTTTTCACTGCTTCTTGGGCAGCCCGGGTGGCTCAGTGGTTTAGCGCCACCCACAGCCCAGGGCATGATCCTGGAGACCCGGGATCAAGTCCCAAGTCAGGCTCCCTACATGGAGCCTGCTTCTCCCTCTGCCTGTGTCTCTGCCTGTGTCTCTGCCTCTCTCTCTCATTCTCTCTCTCTCTCTCTCTCTCTCTCAATTAAATAAATAAAACCTTTAAAAAAAAAAGGTGAATTCTTGGACTTATATATCAAAAATCTAAAAGTTGAAGAGTGCCAAACAAAACCTCAGACAGAACCTACCTAAATGAAGCAGATTTACTGCTGTCATGCTTTTCTTGCCTCAGTTCATTTGGAAATCCAGGAAGGTCACCATCATGATCTTTTCTTTTTCAGAGATGTTATCACCAGTAACACCTCTAGCCTGTTCAGAGACTTCTCAGCAGCCCTATCTATGCTCATCTCTCTCCTTCTCCTACTGCCATTAAAAATAATAATAATAAAGTTCCTATCCTGTATAGTGTTAAAAATGTATTGGATTTAAATTAAAAGTAAGCACAATGAATGTTAAAAAACTAATATACCTCTTCAAAAATTTTGTGATTTTCCTAGAAATATATTTCACTTTAAAATTAATTTAACATTTTTACATTCCAAATCATGTTTCTATTTGCTCTTGGCCAGTGTTAAGTCTGCTGTTTGCCTGACTTGCCCATACGTCTATTTTACATCAAAATGTTTTACCTATGGTCCCACTACTATATAATATTGCCACATCTGTGCCTACATTAAGACTTTCACATATAAGAATGAAATATATTGTCCTTTTAGAAAAACTTATCATTGTGGATATTTGTTGACTTGAATTTTTTTTTAACCTTCTCACAGACATACACAGATTACATACATTGCAGTCTGGAGGATTTAGCAAATTTGTGTCACATCATATCACTCCAGAATTTTGGCAGAATGCAAATAACAAGCCATAGGAATTGGCCTGATTTCTCGAATTCACTCCAGGGTACATAAAAATATGTCTGCTCAGAGAGAGAAGTCAAACAGTATATGAAGACAATTGGATCAGACCTGAGTTATGAGGGAATTCCAAATGATGCAGCCCAACTCAACTGATGGAGTGAACAAGGCTATTTTCAACTCACAGTTCCCCTGAGTCACCATTACAGCTGGCAGTGGCATAGCACCACATAGCTCACAGGTTGCCATCAATCCAAGAAAAAAGAAAGAAGAAATTGATCTGCTGTGTATGACTCCTACTTTATTCTTAGATGACTCATAGTTTACTTTTTTCTAGAAGAAAATTAATATTAACTAGGTTTGGGGCTCTCCACGGATGTAGATGTTTAGTATATTTAAAACTGCTTGTAATCCAAATATTTTGCATTCTTCCATTTTTCTTTTTAAGTACATATGACTCAGAAGGTTTATATTCTTGTAGCACCTGCTATGTCTGCTCACATTGCATTTACTGTGTTATCTTGTAACCTATATTTTTCACACATATCTGCCTTCCTCAATATAGTATGAACTGTTTGTGGTCAGCATCCATATCTTAATCATAGTTGTATTCTGAATGCCTAACAGAATTCCTGGTATAAAGCTGGCATTCAATAAATGTTGAACAGGATACTTGAAAATGTAGTAAAACAATTGATGCCTGGGGGCACCTGGGTGGCTCAGTCAGTTAGTGTCTGCCTTCTGCTTAAGTCATGTTCCCAGGGTCCTGGAATCAAGCCCCACATGGAGCCCCACAATTGGGCTCCCTCCTCAGGGGGAGTCTGCTACTCTCTCTGCTTCCCCTTGCTTGTGCTTATGCGCTCTCTCTCTCTCTCTCTCTCTCTGTCAAGTAAATAAATAAAAATCTCTTAAAAAGTGATGCTTGATAAGGATCTGAAAATTGGATGAAGGCTCAATATATTATACTCATTAAAGTATTTTATTAAATAGTGCCTCTCAAGGAAAAATCTAGTTCTTCAGTCATGTGAGCTCTGGCTTTTTTTCAACATTCTTCATTTTCTTGTTTGAATATCTGATCACATGAATGCAGACCTGAACAGACTCATGTGTCTCTGTAACCTGTTGTAACATCTCCAAAAAAAAAGCCATAATAATAATAATAATAATAATAATAATAATAATAATAATAATTTCATCTTACATTGCTCATTAAAAATTAAGTAAAATATTCTCTAACACCATATAGTTGAGTGAAAAAGAGCTCTTCAGAGGTATTAGCTGAATGGACCATAAGTGGAAATCAAGAAAATAAGGTAAATTTCTTTCAAAATGGTTTAAAACATAATATTTTTATCATTCCCCTTCTTGCAATAAATAGATGGATGTAACTAGGTAGATGATACATAAAATAGAGAAACTTTATAAGGCAGTTTGTTAAAAGAAGGTTTGGTTTTCTTTTAATTAGTTAAATTTTTGAGCATAGACTCCAGCCTCTTGTTTGAAACCCAGTCATACCAGCACAGTCCACACTAGCATGCTATTTTCCTAAAGACACTGTCTCTAAGGAACTTTTGGCTTTGCTTAAATACATCCACTCTCAAGGAGTGCATTAGTTTCAAAGAAATACAGATGACAAATAGTATGACATTATATGGTAAATCCATATACTTACTGTGTCTGCAATAAGATTTTAATTTAAATATGTTAGAGGCAGGGATCCCTGGGTGGCGCAGCGGTTTGGCGCCTGCCTTTGGACCAGGGCGCGATCCTGGAGACCCGGGATCGAATCCCACATCGGGCTCCCGGTGCATGGAGCCCGCTTCTCCCTCTGCCTGTGTCTCTGCCTCTCTCTCTCTCTCTCTCTCTGTGACTATCATAAATAAATAAAAATTTAAAAAAAAATTAAAAAAAAATAAATAAATATGTTAGAGGCAGCATCAAATGGCTTGCATTTGTGGAAAGAGAATTGTTCATCAAAAAATAATGGAACTGAGTAGATCAAGTAGTAGGAAGCAGCATAAGTGATATCTTGTTTATAATTCCCAGGTCTTCACCCTTCCTTCTGTCTTAAATAGCTAAAAGCAGATTCCTTTCGTGGAAATCCATAAAGTCATTATTTTTTGCATATATCCTTCTATATATACTTCACTTCCAATTCTTCATCTTTCATCTATTTTCTTTAAATGACAACCATTTTTTTCTCCAGCTTTTTGGCTTTTGTTTGGTTGGTTTTTGTTTTCAATTCTAGTATTTTATTTTGTAATCTATAGTACCACCTTCAAGTTTACAAAGTCGTATTTTGTTCCTACCTCCTTTAAAGAAATCTTTGAAGCATCTTTTCTTCAAGGACTATTGTTTTTAGATTGTTATTGTTTTTAGATTGTAGCCACTTGAACACTCAGTCAGTGTCTTCCCTATCATGTGGATCTTAGGTGTCCAGAACTAAAGGATCTTCGCTTGGTGGTGGTGCAAGTAAATACTTAGACCTGGTTCTTCCTTGGAAATGTCTGTACCCATGGAATTGGCATCTAAAAGAGATTTGTATTTACATTGTTTTGTTATGTGACACTGGACAAAGTCTGACATGTCTAAAATCAGATTTCAAACTGGAAAAAATTAGAACAAAATCGTTAATTGTCTAAAATCCAAATTAAAATTTCCCTGAACCTTCAATTTATGTTTATTTAAAGGTAACTTCAATGCAATTATTGTGATTGACTTTCTCCTGTGCAGAAAATTAAAATATTGATGTAAGAGTCAAAATGTATTTGGTCAGTGGTTTGTAGTTTATTTCATGCTTATGAAACTAATACTTGGGTTTAGTGCCATGTCTAAAGTATACAAATCTAGTTAAATGGGACAGCCAGGATTCAACCCTAATTTTCTATTTGGAAATCTATTATTTATTCCATCATATTTCAGTACCTAAGAGCTGGTCCTTAGCTAAATATCTTCAGTAGAGGCCAAAGCTTTAGAACATTTTAAGTAGTATTTACTTCTGATATGTATATAAGGTATGTCTTAGTCCCTCTTATACACTGTGAAGGGGGGCATCAGAAATACTGTAGAGCTATGAAATAGAGGTTATACACCGTGGTCACACACAGTTTCTTACTCAGTTCAGTATGGTAGATTGTTGTTATCAATGGAACAGACTTATAAAATAAGCGTTATCCGGATTGGACTTTCTACTTCCAATCTATTCTACAAGTCTCATTATTTTTGGTGAAAAAGCAAACAATGATAAGGATATTAGTGAATCTGACATCTCATTCTAGATTTCCCTAACAGTGTCTAACTTGGTCAAATAATTTACTCTCTTTGGCCTCAGTTTTTCAATATGGAACAAACCAAGCCACACGCAGGATCCTACTGCTAAAAATGTTCAAATAAAAGGCATAAGTAATACATAATTGATAGAGTTTATTGAACACTTCCAGCTTGCGTGGGATTATGCTTTATTTCTATTATTTTATATAATTCCACCAGTAACCTAACACTGGGTTTTGTACTCTGTTCAATATCACGAGAAATAATTATGCAGCTGTCAACTCTCTTCATACAGACTGTTTATTAGTCATAGTGTGTAATGAGGAATGAATCATCCTTACAGGTATTTTATAGTTGGCCTGAAAAGAACAGAGAAGACAGGAAACAAATATCTGGATTCCCAACTTATAACTTTTCATGTCAGCCAGAACTTTTTCCTGAGTTTTGCATGGAAGACAAAGAAAAGGAATTAGAAGATTATAGTCAGTTCATCAACAACGATTTAAGCTTTGAACTCAGTATTTATAAACAAAGATGTGGATTCTACGTAAATTCCTAATACCATTAGAGGCCAAAACAAAAGTTTCTGTTTTGCTATACTTGTATGGATAGTAATCGTATAAAGTATGATTGAGCCTACATGGAAAATGGAAACAGTATTCATTAATTGTATTATATAACTGGTTGTTTTATTCTTTTGTTCATTCTTGGGTATGTAACAGTACAAAATTACAATCCCAGTGTTTTTATTGAATTGGTACATTACATGATAACAGGGCAAAACATATCATAGAAAACATTCTAGAACTGTCTGTGCCAAGAGCATTATAAAAATGGAGACATGCCTATCTGGCACACAGTGTATTTTTCCTTTAGATTTTCCAAGTTTTCATTGTTTCTCCTTTTGCCAATTTTTGAGAGTATTTAATGTTGCCGAGTAATAACTATAATCAGTGACTATTTCTGTGCTTTGTGATCTTCTTAATATTGTAATCCAAAGAAAAACAGTGAGTTTTGTGGTTATATGGGAATCCTGAGAGAAAAAGTTCTACTAAATGACATTTTCAGCATGCATCTAAGTTATCTAGATATTTTTTATTTATTTTTTATTGGTGTTCAATTTGCCAACATATAGCATAACACCCAGTGCTCATCCCATCAAGTGCCCCACTCAGTGCCCGTCACCCAGTCACCCCCATGCCCTGCCCACCTCCTTTTCTACCATCCCTTGTTCGTTTCCCAGAGTTAGGAGTCTCTCATGTTCTGTCTCCCTTTCTGATAATTCCCACTCATTTTTTCTCCTTTCCCCTTTATTCCCTTTCACTATTTTTTATATTCCCCAAATGAATGAGACCATATAATGTTTGTCCTTCTCCCATTGACTTACTTCACTTAGCATAATACCCTCCAGTTCCATCCATGTCAAAGCAAATGGTGGGTATTTGTTATTTCTAATGGTTGAGGAATATCCCATTGTATACATAGACCACAGCTTCTTTATCCATTCATCTTTCAGTGGACACTGAGGCTCCTTTCACAGTTTGGCTATTGTGGACATTGCTGCTATAAACATCGGGGTGTAGGTGTCCTGGTGTTTCACTGCATCTGTATCTTTGGGGTAAATCCCCAGCAGTGCAATTGCTGGGTCGTAGGGCAGATCTCTTTTTAACTCTTTGAGGAACCTCCACACAGTTTCCAGAGTGGCTGCACCAGTTCACATTCCCACCAACAGTGCAAGAGGGTTCCCCTTTCTCCACATCCTCTCCAACATTTGTTGTTTCCTGCCTTGTTAATTTTCCCCATTCTCACTAGTGTGAGGTGGAATCTCATTGTGGTTTTGATTTGTATTTCCCTGATGGCCAGTGATGCGGAACATTTTCTCATGTGCTTGTTGGCCGTGTCTATGTCTTCTTTGGTGAAATTTCTGTTCATGTCTTTTGCCCATTTCATTATTGGATTGTTTGTTTCTTTGCTGTTGAGTTTAATAAGTTCTTTATAGATCTTGGATACTAGTCCTTTATCTGATACGTCATTTGCAAATTATCTTCTCCCATTCTGTAGGTTGTCTTTTAGTTTTGTGGACTGTTTCTTTGGCTATTCAAAAGCTTCTTATCTTGATGAAGTCCCAATAGTTCATTTTTGCTTTTGTTTCCCTTGCCTTCATGGATGTATCTTGCAAGAAGTTACTGTGGCCAAGTTCAAAAGGGGTGTTGCCTGTGTTCTCCTCTAGGATGCTGATGGATTCTTGTTTCACATTAAGATCTTTCATCCATTTTGAGTTTATTTTTGTGTATGGTGTAAGAGAATGATCTAGTTTCTTTCTTCTGCATGTGGATGTCCAATTTTCCCAGCACCATTTATTGAAGAGACTGTCTTTTTTCCAGTGGATAGTCTTTCGTCCTTTGTCGAATATTAGTTGATCATAAAGTTGAGGGTCCACTTCTGGATTCTCTATTCTTTTCCATTGATCTATGTGTCTGTTTTGTGCCAGTACCACACTGTCTTGATGACCACAGCTTTGCAGTACAACCTGAAATCTGGCATTGTGATGCCCCCAGCTATGGTTTTCTTTTTTAATAGCCCCCTGGCTATTCGGAGTCTTTTCTGATTCCACACAAATCTTAAGATAATTTGTTCCAACTCTCTGAAGAAAGTCCATGGTATTTTGATAGGGATTGCATTAAACGTGTAAATTGCCCTGGGTAACATTGACATTTTCACAATATTAATTCTGCCAATCCATGAGCATGGAATATTTTTCCATCTCTTTGTGTCTTCCTCAATTTCTTTCAGAAGTGTTCTGTAGTTTTAGGGTATAGATCCTGTACCTCTTTGGTTAGGTTTATTCCTAGGTATCTTATGCTTTTGGTTGCAATTGAATTACTTGTTGAACTTGTTAAACCAATTTCCAAGCCCCATACCCAGAAATTTTTTCCCAGAAATTCTAATTTATTAGATTGATATCGGAGGTAATTGGCTGAAAATACTTTAAGGTACACTGGAATGGATGATTGCCAAAGACTGTGTCAGTTTCATGATTTTAGTACCTTTTCTGAAATGGGATAAATATATATCTTCAAGATAGTTCTAAACCAGCCTGTCACATGGTCTGTGGTATGTCTATGAGGTCTCACTCAAGTCTGCTTATTCATGTGTCATTTTTTACAAGCTCTGCAGTGGAGTTAGAACTTGAGAGAATATCAAATCCTAACCATTAGACCACCAGGGAGCATCTGGAGTGAGACCTGAGTCCAAATTTACCATGCCTGAAAATTAGGTTCAAAACCATTCTCTTCTCACCAAGTGAGCTAGTGTTGGTCAAACAGCCATAGGGCTGACAGGACATTTTTCCATGTGCTTATCTTGAGGTAGGGGATTGATGATTAATTTATTCACCATTCAACAAGTATTTGAAACCCATCTGAAGACTAAGTGGCATTTTTGGCAAGTTTCTATATTACTATCATGTTACTTGGATGCATCTTACTTTTGTTTGACTCTTTTCAGACTCTGAAAGAGAAATTCTCCAACTAAGGTAGAAAATTAGAAAATGGTTTCTTTTTTTTAGTACAGTGTGTCTCTGCTTTGCATCGTTAGCCCTGAGAAAAGATATTCATCGGTGGCTCAGGAAGACAATAGAGCTGTCAGGGACATTTTCTTCTAGGTGTTTCTCTTACTTTTTATTTCTTCCCATGAAATAGTGGAGAAAATGTGACAGTTTCTTCTACCTACAAGCCCTCAAGGCTTATGAGCTCAGAATCTTTTGTTTGGTACACTTAAATAAAAATATCTATGTGCTTCTTGCTTTAAAGAACAGAAAGTCTAGGAACTATCAGAGTTTTACCAAACTATTTTTTTTGCATGTACAAAAGGTAATCCAATGATAGATGGAGGTCTGGATGAAAATGCTTCTGCTTTTAAACCAGTCTGTAGGGACCCCTGGGTAGCTTAGTGGTTAAGCATCTGCCTTTGGCTCAGGGCATGATCCCGCGGTCCTGGGTCTCTGTGTCTCTCATGAATAATAACTAAAATCTTTAAAAATAAATAAATAAACCAGTCTGCAAATGCATTGTTTTTTGTTTGTTTGTTTTTATTTTTTTAAGATTTAATTTATTCATGAGAGACACACAGAGAGAGGCAGAGACATAGGCAGAGGGAGAAGCAGGCTCCCTGTGGGTAGCCCGATGCAGGACTCGATCCCAGGACCTCGGGATCACGACCTGAGCCAAAGGCAGACACTCAGCCACTGAGCCACCCAGGCGTCCCTAAATGCATTAAATTTTAATGTGCACATATTAAAACATAAGGGAGAACGAACAAAAGTGTGTTTTTTTTGGCTACCTCCAATGTAGTAAGTCACTTGTCACTTTATTTTTTTCAAGATTTTGTTTATTTATTTGAGAGAAAGAGAGAGCATGAGTGAGATAGGTAAGAGCAGAGGGAGAGGGAGAAGCAGATTCCCTGCTAAGCAGAGAACCTGACTTGGGGCTGGATCCTAGGACCCTGAGATCATGACCTGAGCTGAAGACAGACGCATAACTGACTGAGCCTCTCACATGTCACTTTAAACTTACCATTCACTTATTAGCAATATTTGCTCGAGTAGCCATTTAAAGAGTATTCCAGGGAGGACAGATAAAAGAGAAAAAAAATTTTTTTTAAAGTAAGTAATGTTAGTTTTTCTAAGACATAATTCTTGTCATGAGAGTTTGTTAACCTATAACCTATCAGAAAGATCTAGTATATTAATTAAAGTCTTATAAATGTTTTGCATGGAAGAAATTTAAGTCTATTTTGATTTTCATTCACTTTACATACATGAGGGATAACATGAGAGCTGCTGTGTGCTAAATGATAATACTTAATTTTCTTAAAAGAGCATTACAGTCTTCGGCCTGGTTTGAAAAGCAGATGTATTTAAATACAATAGAATCTCAATATAGGAGAAGCCTAATTATTGATATTGCAATCAATATTCTAGAAATCTGATAAATAATAGTGGTGCCAACTGATACACACATTCATAAGTTACAAAGCGTATCTCCAAGAACCTGTCTTAACTATCATATTAGATATAAATTTTTCTATTTATTAACTAATTAAAATTTTAAATATATGTATCCCAAACTGAACTGTTTTGCCATACAGAATGTTTTATGTGAAGGTAGTTAATTTAATTAATTAAATTTTTCTCTGTTCCTTTTTGTTGTTGTTATTGTTCCTTCCACTCTGTTACTTGTATATCTTTTCTCTTTTTTGCAATTTCTTAACTAAAATTATCCAAGAGATTTGACTACTTATAAGGCTCCTGATTGATGGTACTAACATCTTCTACTCAATATGGGTAAAAGTAGTTCTTTTACTCAGCAGCATTAAGAGTCTATGCATCAAATCTACCTAAAAACAACATTGGAAAATTTTTTATAAATAGACAAGGAATTAATCCATATACCATTATAACTTCGAATTCAAGCTATAGAAAGACTGTTTTCATTCTGGTTTTAATATAAGCTGATATATATTGACTCTTCAAAAGGTTAGAAATCTAATCAATACCAAATCATATCATTTTTATATCATACCCTTAGAATCAAAAGTTAATGACAGATTGCCAAATACTAATGAATCTTACACTTTTTTTATAATTAGTCATCAAAGAAATGAATTAGAGTATATCAGTGATCAGTGGCTCAATAGCTGGGATGAAAGCTTGTGTGCTTTTCCCAGGGAGTATTAGATTGAGAGAATAGATCTAAGGTTTATTGGAGGAAAAAGCTAGAATTTTAAGAGCTGGAATTTTAAAAACTGGACTTTGATGAAAGAAGTGTCTGTTCTTAGGGGACTTTCAATTATCAAGAAGATATTGTTAAATAAAAAAGAGTAGCGGGCATCTGGGTGGCTCAGTCAGGTGTCAGACTCTTGGTTTTGGCTAGGGTGGTGATCTCGGGGTTGTGAGATAAAGTCCCAAATCAGCTCTGTGCTCAGTGTGGAGTCTACTTGAGATTCTTTCTTCCCCTTCCTGCCCCTGGTTCTCCCCACTGCTCACACACACACACTCTTTCTCTAAGATAAAATGAATAAAAATATTTTTTAAAAAGTATAGCAAAAATTGAAGCTTACCACTCAAGTCCATGACTGACATTTATGGAGGCATAAGATCTTCTCTCAGCTTTCTTTCTAAGTATGTCCTTAATTGAGATTAATATTGGGGCCCTGCAATATGCAATATAATAGCAATGACATGATAAAGTCAGGTGAAATATCTCATTCTGATATAGAGAGAAATTTGGACCTATCGGATCTCTTTTTTAAAAAATCCATATTACACGTAGCTGAATTCCCATTAATACTGGAATTGTGGTTAGCCCTACCAGGTAAGATTCCCATTGTAAATTTTTGTAAATTGGGAATCAAGGTCTTGGACTTAGTACATTTCTTTTAAACTTAGTAATTTCCTTGCCCACATTATCAAACTAGACTTTGTGAAAGGAGATAGAGGGAAGAATTCAGGTAGCTTTTCAGTTTAATAATCAAACCAGATGATTGTGTGGTAGATACCCCCAACTGTTCAGCTGTTAGGATCTGTGATCTTTTACAACATGGAAAGAGGAGAGTCTTTCTCATTACACGGTAGGAATGGAATGTCGCAATTCCTGATACCTCACAAGTTTCCTTTTATAGGAAGGGGGATTGGAGTTTATTTCATCTTTCTTCTTTAAAACTACATTCACAAGAAAAATTTAAAAAAATACATTCACAGCTTTCAGGGGGATTCAGGTAAAAATGATATTGTACATGAGGAAGAAGAGATTAAAGGGAGGTGTGATCACTCTTAACTATATTGTAATGCCATTGTGAAGCATGGTGATAATCTATGATCCCAAAATATTGATATGAAGTTTACCATGAGTGGGGGGTGTTTTCATAATTCCATGCTATGATTATAAGGGAGGGTGCCCAAAAGAGTGTCACTTTGATTCCAGGAGCTTTTCAGTAGAGATGAAAATCTTTCCAAATCATATTTTCTGTCAAAGTACTTTTGTCAGCAATGCTAATTACAGCTTAAGATCTCCTCAAATGATTGTCACTTAATTGATGGTTAGACTATGTACATTTCTGATACCCAACAAATTAGAAAGTGATGTCTGATTAATCTGCAAGCATTTTAAAGTTTATGATCTGAATATTCTTATCAGGAAATCAGATGATGCATTTTAGATAATTAATCCACTGTATTGGTGCCTCTGGTATTAATTAAAGTAGCATGGCCAGCCAGCTCTTTCTTTTCCCAAAATGAGCTTTACTGATTAATTGAAAAGGAAGAATCCAAAACTCTCTATTGACCATTAAGGAGTTTATGTTTTAGATGCCTGGTATTTTGAAAACAAGGTATCTTAATATTTTAAATGGATGATTGCTAAGTGGTACTCTTTCCCTAATCAGGCGTTGTTTTTTTTTAGGTTCAAGGTGAGGATTTTTTGTCACTGACAAATCTTTTCCAGAGAGCCCCGGGGAGGGCGGGTTGGGGGGCAGGGACTGCCAATTTTAGCTGGGAGTTTGAGTGCTTTATGTTGTTTTAATTAATTACTTTGAATATCTGTGGCTAGGACTCTCAGTGTTAAACAGTAGCTAAAATGAAAACCTAAGCATTTCCCAAATCCTTTTGGACATTACAATAAACATAGTATCAGAAAAAGTTTCCTATGGCCACTTGGTTGGAATGCTTTGGACATCATTGCCCCTCTCTGAGATTCCAAAGTCCAGTAGCCTATCAGAAGCTCTCAGAAAACTCAAGTTCTACTTGCTCCTCTAATTTAGCATTTCTTAAGCTTATTTGATCATTTTAACACTGACAGTCTTCCTCCCCAAAACACATAAGCCAAAACTAATCATGAAAAAACATCAGACGCATTTCAATATAGGAATTAATCTCTACCTGACCAGTATTTTTCAAGATCATCAAAAACAAGGAATGTCTGAGGAATTCTCACAGCCAAAGGAAACCTAAGGAGACATGAAATGTTAATGTATGCCAGATGGAATTCTAGAACAATAACGAAAAAAAGGATATTTGCTAAAATTAAGGTAATCTAAGTGAACTATGGACTTCAGTTAATAATAATGTATTAATATTTTATAATTAATTATAAGTAATATGCCATACTGAGGTAAGATGTTAGTAACAGGAAATTGTGTACAGGGGCGCATGGGAATTATTTGTACTATCTGCTTAATATTTCTGTAAATCTAAAACTTTTCTAAAATTATAAAGCCTATTTTCTTTAAGTGGCATTAACAAGACAAGTACTTCTTTCGAGGAAACTTTCTGTTTACAAGTATTTACTCAGCATGCAAAATAGATTGGACAATGTAAGAATATGGAAATTTTAATTAAGCTATTTGGGGAAAGGAAATGTGAAGAAATCAAGGCATGTAAAGATAAAGATGCTGAACCAGGATCTCAAATTCAAAGGTCGCAATTAGAATCTCTGTATTTCTTTGGCCCATTAGATATACAAAGATGCCACAACAACTCAGAAAAAATACAATCCTTAGACTCCTGAATCTGACTGGAAGACAATGGCAGAATGGAGTCTAGAACATTGCAGACTCATGTTTATAAAGATGGAGTGCTGAATTCAGATGTATACATGCAGTGCTGAATTCTGAGGTTACACTCCTCCCATCAGGTTTCCGCATCTTAGACATTTGCCATGTCTGCCTTGGACAGTCCTACATAATACCTAGAGACGGATTTGCCAGTAACTTATTATTTACCAAGTTTTCAGGCTCTTGTTTCTATAGCAGTAATTCCAGAAAACTACTTAAAATATTTTATATATAATGATTTGTGGTATAATGATTAGTAGTATCATTTCTAATAATAATAACAATGATAGTAATTACTATCTCTAGAACATAACTGGGACTTTGCTGAGCCCTTTATGTTTTTCTGTTCACACTTTGTAACAAACGATAAACTAGGCATTGTCCTCACTTTATAGATAAGGAAACCCTTCTGTGGATCCAGTTCTTTGCACATTGTCAGAGATCTAGGGATGCTCCTTGATTTATTCACAAGTCATTCAATCAGTGTTTCAAAAGCTAAACTTCTTATATCCTTTTTAAATATGTTCTTGTGGATAATAAATAGAACCCTTATGCGAAGCAATTTGGGGGGAGGTTTGGTATTGTAATCAAATTAGTTAACTCGTCTAGCTCCTCTTGGTATGAATAGAAAACTAGAATGAGAACCTGAGGAAAGTATTGAAATTCAGTAATTTAAAAAAAAGACAAATACTTGGTAGGAATCTGGTAAGAAAGCTTACTTTCTTTATATGTTAATTTATTTGTGATGTCTTTAAACAGAGCTTTATTTGTGATGTCTACAGAAAGTAGATTTGTTTTAATACAATTTTGTTAGCTTGTTTGGAGGTTTTTACTTGAGTTACTGTTTTGAAAATGGGAAAGTGTTCTTAGTTTCCACCAAAGATAGTCATTGCCTATGTCATTATCTTCAGTGTGGGGACAGTAGGCCAACAATGAGACTACATTGCTGGCAGCAGCTTTCTAGAACTGAACAATGAATCACGTCTTCTCAACTACATCTCTAAACCAAATGGCATCGGTGTGGAAGTGAAGCCCATTGCAATATCTATCACTCACTTAACATGTACATACCCATTCCATGACTTATTCAAACTTTACTATAATTTACAGCTATCAGATATATGTCAGTGATTTAACTTTTCCAGATCTGATTTGACTTAGCTGTGAAATAACATGAGTAGGATGTGGGCCTAATATGAAATTTTTTATCCTTTCTCTATGTAAGATTTATACTAAGAGAAAATCTTAGTACATCTATATATACTCTTAATATAGAAAAGTTTGCTGAAAACTTAAGTCAAAACTATCTTTTAATATACAGTATCCAAGAAAACATATCCACCTCTGGTTTGAATTGAATACTTTTAAAATGGAAAGAACTAACACATTAGCCATTGTCTTTTCTAGGGTTTAGAGAGAGTTGTGTTTTTAAAAGAGTACATGGAGTAATCTCCAATTCATCATTTCCCCTTAGCTATTTCTTTTCTTACCTTTCTCTATCCAATTTCCTCATACTGTGGGTTTCCCCAATCTAGAAGGATTCTTTGACTCTACTGTACAGTCAATGTCATATGTCAGTGAAAATTAGATATCTCTTTAAATGCCAAACAGTAATTTAAAACATACATACGAAAATTAATGGTGATCATTTATTAAAGGAGTAGATAGGCCAGGAAAGATCTGTTAAAAATCAAGGTAGTTACAACAACTATTTGCTTGATATTAATAGTGGACTATTAAGCATGTTTTTGACCAAGCTAACCATTGAGTTTGCTTGGGTTTTCCCTATCTTAGTAATAGTAATAACAGATCAGATTTTCCCAAAGTGATGGCTACTATTTTTCTGATTCCAATCCCAGGAGAGGTCACAGGGCATTGAAGAATGGCAGATGATCGGAAAGACGAAGCAAAGGCGCCTCACTGGACCTCAACTCAACTAACAGAGGCATCTGCACATCCACATCCGCCTGAGATTAAGGATCAAGGCGGGGCAGGGGAAGGACTTGTCAGAAGCGCCAATGGATTCCCATACAGGGAGGACGAAGAGGGCGCCTTTGGAGAACATGGGTCACAGAGCACCTATTCAGATACCAAAGAGAATGGAATCAACGGAGAGCTGACCTCGGCTGACAGAGAAACAGCAGGTAACGAAGGACTCCTCTGTCCCCAGTGCTGGCTTTGTGCTTTGAAGTCTGTTTCATCTGAAAGTGGATTAATTTACTGCGATGATCCTCGTTCACTACTGCTAGGACTGAAATTTCAGTCAGTCAGGGGAAATAGACACCAAAAGGAGAGAAAAATCTTAGGAACTAGCCCAACATTTCCCCCAAATTAGTTGTATTCTTAATCTCATCTCCCTAATTTTAATGGACAAATGGCTCAGTGTATGGGTGTTTTGCTAGTAACTGTCAGCATTTTAACTCACTGAAAGGAAATTTCACAGCTAGTTACTTATTAATTCTCTTGAGTGATAATGGACCTCAATCAGAATGACTGAATAGAAGGATATTTACTTTGGGGGGCAGAAAGAAATTTAGAGTCTATCTCCCAGCCTTTAAAAAAATGAGGAGAGATTGGGGCACCTGTCTGGCTCAGTTGATAGAGCATACAACTCTTGATCTTAGGTTTGCAAGTTCAAGCCCCATGTTGGTGTAGCAGTTACTTAAAACAAAATCTTAAAAAAAAAAAAGAAAGAGAGAGAAGGAAAGGAAACGAACACACACACATGGGAACCATTCCATACTTCCTCAGAGAGCTTTGTAGGAACTAATATTATAGATGCTTGAAGTAAAACATAATTTGATTGACTCTTGAGTACTTCCTTTCAAGGTATAATTTCTACCAATAGTCCTCTTTATTCTGTCATTGATAATATCATCATTGATGGCATAGTCATTATATACCATTAACAGTATAGAGAAATGCTTGCCTGCACTATATTCTTCACCATTATTTTCCTTTTTTATTTCTGCAAACAGAATTTAATGTATTTGAATACAGTAACTTGTAGGCATGCTGTTCCAAAAATAGCCAAACTACAAGTAATAAGAAAGGCAATACCCCCTTTCAGAGTCCTCCCTTGCTTATTCAGACACTGGTTTTCTGCATTCCATCTATCAGCAACACTTCTCAACTGTATACTTTGTCCAAAAAATACATTTCAGTTTTCATAGGGTAAGATTAAAGATATTTCAGATAACTGGGGAGAAATTACATAAGGACATAGGGTATTTTTTTTAATCCCCTCATTCGATAAACTACTGACGAGCATTTTCTTTACACAGGGTGTGTTAGCTTCTATGCCAGGGCTCGTGCAAGGAATGGTCTCTGAATGTCACAGAGCAGATGACTTAGTAGCAGACATGAGTCCTGTGCACACAAAAAATGTAGAACATAATGTGTCCTGTGCCAAATTTGAAGGCAAAAGTTGAAGAGGGATTGTTTCTGCTTAGGACCAATTTCCCAAGTAGCTCACAGAAGCATCGTGAGAAGTCACAGCAGACTCGCAGGGGTGTGGCAGATTATTTTAATTGCTCAAAGGGAAACACAGTGATATTCAACATCTGTTAAACACCGCATGACGTCAAGATAGTTCACAGTTTCCACATTCAATCACACTACATTCCTTTTTTAAGATTTATCTTTGTGAAGTCAGATTTTTGGCAATCGCTGTGATAAGAAGCAAGCACCCTACGGAAATTCACATGGAACAAGGGAAGAGAGTGAGTGTGCAATCTAATTCAAGCATTTGAGGTAGTTCTCCCTAGGCACATATGCCCCATTAATAGGAAACTGTGGATACAAGTGAGATAAAAATGTTATTTTTGCCTTTCATGGTCACAATGAGGATCAAATAAGAGTAAATAGTGTAGAAAGTCAATGAATCAAAAAATAATATCTTCTAATTACCATGATTGTTATGGGTGTGTCAATATGGACAGCAGGGCACTCTTGTTCAAGGAATATTTTTCTACAGCTGAGTACAATACAGCTTGAACAGGTGGGACTTGTGTGTCAGGAGAACTAACTAGGAAGATTTTGAGAGAACTGAGGCATGAGGAGAGAGGACATGATGGAGCAAGATGCTTGTGGGGAAGACAAAAGAGACTGTGATAGACCAAGATTTTTCTCATTATTGTATCCTGCAACACCTGACGTTATACTTCAAGTGCTCAATTAACGTATGTTGAGTGAGTGAATGAATGAGTGCATGAATGAATGTAAAAGAAAAAAGAAAGTCCCTTTCAAATTAATGGTGAAAAGTCTTATCTTACCAGTTGAACCTCACAGATGATGATAGAGGCTGATAATACACTAAAGAAAAAAGTCACTGTGCATGTTCAATCAAGCAGTGAAGAGCCAATATCACTATTTCGTTTTTTTAATGGTCTTAATTAAGTGTATAAGAGCCTCAGAAAAATCTCTTTGCCAGATCAGTGTGTCTTCACCAGTTTCATTGAGGAACTAATATAAATTGAAAGGAGATTAACAGCTGTTTCTTTTCATTTATAGGTTCAGGACCATAAATGAGTTAATTTTTATTTAATTTTGAATTCAATTCAGTATATATCACATAAGTCTTATGTTACCATATAGACTCCGAAAGTTCCATATGTATGCTCACAGTTGACAACAAAAGTTTTCAACAGCCAGCTGTGGGTTACCAGAGTAAAGGTGGTGTGCAATCCTAACAGGGTGTGATTTTTAAATTAACCTCCGTCCAGAAACAACAGGCTATGTATTAAGTCCATAAAATGTGGAAAGCTGTGAGAAAGGAAAAACATACAATATTGTCCCCTCATACCTACAGAGGATGTTCTAGTGATCATGTGTAATTACATTTCTCTCTAAACTTTAGCTTAATAAAATTGTTAAGCTTAAAATTATTTAGCCTAATAAAATTATGAAATTATTAATTACACATAATTGTTTCACAAACAAAAATCCTTCCCAGTAGAAAGACGTGTTCTTCAATCTCAAATATGGTCTTTAAAAATACTATCCTCTGATGGTAAGGATCACTCACATGAGCTGGCATTGTATTTCGAGGTGATTATTTTAAAGAGAACCAGAGGAACTATAGCCTCTCTTTTTATCATTCCCATATGATCTGTCAGTACATTGCATTTTTCCCTTATAAAAGATACTTCTCGGGGCCCTTTTAACATGACACATTTCCCAGTAACATCAGGTCTTCAGCTATATGCTGTGGTGTTCAGGCCACTACTGGTTGAATCCAAGGATCTTTCTTCTCTTCATTGTTGGAAACGAACTTATCCCCAAGGTGGTTTAAAAGCAGGATCGTGTAATAAATGTTACACAATTACTGCATCTCTCTCCTCTCCTTTCTTCATCAGGTGGGCTTACGTCAACCAAAGATCTTACCTCGTTTTCTCTCACCTATGCTTTTCAATGTTTACCTTCATTTCTGGGCTATAATAATTTTTAATTTTTTTATGTAGGCAAGCCCATAGTCAGCTTTTCTTTGATCCTATGTGCTGAGACTGAGGGAAAGGGTAGAAGGGAATTCTAGAAGGCGATAATATTTTAAATTACATTTCTTTATGGATTACTCTTCTAGGTTTTGTCTCTTTCTTTACAGTTGAAAGCTAATCCATAGAAAAGTAGATAGAATTATTTGCTCACCTATTGAGGCATAACTTTTGATACTTTAAGAATTTTTCTTATATATTCACTAAAGTAACCTTTATAGAAGCCATGCCACAAAAGCACAAAAAAAGAAATGAGAGACCACTGAGAATCTAGTCTGTTTGGAAAGCTGTTATTATAATGAGACTAAAAACATCAGTTTTTTTTATTAAAGTATAGTTGATACACAACATTACTTTCATTTTGGGTATACAACATAGTGAGTCAACCTCTCTGTACTAAATGCTGCTCTGCACAAGTGTAGCTCCCATCTGTCACCTGCAACACTATTATTGTGCCACTGACTATGTTCTCTACGCTGCACCTTTTATTCCTGTGACTTATTCATTCCATAATTGGAAGCCTGAACTTCCTTCTCCCCTTCCCCCATTTTGCCCCTTCCCTCTACCCCATTCCCTCTTCGCTACTCTCAGTTCTCTGTATTTGAGTCACTTTCTGCTTTCTGTTCATTTTAAAACAGTCATTTTTAAATTATCTTCCAAAGCATGAATCATAAACGGCTTGTGATAAACTTTTCCTCTCTCTTCCACCTTATTGTTATTGAAGAAAGCAAGGGTACCACATCTGGTGCCCCTAGAGTTCCGACTCTGAGTGGAAATTAGGAACCCCATCCTTAAGTTTCTCATCTGAGGGTGGGGCCCAAACTCATATTGGCATTCATATCAAGAAAACTGGAAGAAACCAGTACATAAGACCACCTTTCACAGTCCTCCTCTTTACAGGTATAGTCACTCATCTGAGATCAGATGACTACAGCCAGACTGCAGGTCTCCCACTGCATAGACCAGTGCAATATCCGCTACCCCACACTGCCAGGTTCAGAACAGCACGGGCAGCTGTCACAGTTATCAATTATAGCCCTCTTCTATTGCAGAACAGTCACATCCATGGACCTCCAGGAAGGACAGAAAACTGTAACTTTAGTCTTGGTTTTTAGTATTAGTGAAGCAGGAAAGAGGTGGTTCTCAGAAGTGTATAGATGCCACAACATGGAAGTATTTAAAATCATGCTTCCATGATTTGGGCTATCTAAGGTACAATGCTTTCAACATGAGCAGCAAACACAGTCAGAGTAGAAAGTGCCTTTGTGATCATCCAAAGGCAACATCAGCTGTCTCTTGGAGTAAATATGAAGATTAAAGAACATTTCCTCAGTTCCCCCTCCCCACCCAGTTCCCCAAGGGTGTTTTGTTTTCCCAACAGTCCGGAGATCCTATTCAGGTCTACTCCCTCCTGAAGCAGTGAGATCTGTAAAAGCTCTTCTAGGTGATACACCGTTGCTCTTCCAGAGCTTACCAGTGGAGCTGTGCCTTTGGAAGCCTTGCCCTGCACTTTAGCATCCCCACAACTCAGGCAGCCAAGTGATGAACGCACTCAGATACATAAGTTGAGTGTTGCTAGGATTTTATGTTTAGGCTTAAAAATATATGACGGAGGAAAGTTTGTCATCATTCATGTGCAAAAAGCTGAATATACCTTTAAGCCTCTCTCTGTTTCCCTTTCCAATCTTAGGAAATTCAAACTTGCCTTTTCTTACCCTTCTCATTCTTCCCACCTCCATTCCCAGATTTGAGATTTACTAGTAAGAGTCATCATGCCATTTAAAATATGGCATATTGTGTATGATATTATATTAATGTACACAGAGCCAAAATCGTACAGAACCATTTCTCCTGTGAAACACTAAAGCCATCTGCACCACCCTGCAAGGCAAATAAACACGCTGGCCTAACAATACAAGAGGTTGCAGATTTTCCTTCCCTTGTTACCATGGCAACCACTCTTTGCTGGAGCTGCCATTTCCCCGAGCTCCGCAGAGAGAGGAGCATGCGGAGCAGAGTTATTTAGCATTCAAGGGTGGATCTGCAGAAAAGCACAGGGCCTCACTGCGAAGCTTCTGGGCCTGGAGGCGCCGATGGATGAGTACAGAAAATGGGGATCTTGTCAGTGTTTTCCTTTGAACAGTTAGGCATCTGGGGTTAGAAAGAGTAAGGAAGATAAGGATTGATTTAAAAAAAAAAAAAAAGGCAATTCACAAGGTTTGTATTTGTCATGTCTGCTTTGTCCTGTGTGATCTCTATAGCATTTGAAGCCGATTTGGGGTATTAGCTTCATTATAATATGTGACTTGTCTTGTTGGTAAATAGAAGGATCTGTACCTGATTGAGAGCTAACTGGCATGGACATTATAGGAAAGGCCTGCATCTCTTACTCTTGGTAAGATAGGAGCTTATATATAGTAGGTATTACTAGCTAGAGCTTAAAGTGTTTTTACAAAGTGGAGGAAAACACAGGCACCAGATAATGTTGTTTACTTAAATATGCAGTTATATATATAAGCTAGTTCTCCCTATAAAAATCTACTTCACATCTATCTTTGCTCCTCAGCAAAAGTCTTAAAGTAGGATGAGATTTGTCTTCAGCCAATAATTCTGAATCAAAATATAAGGAAAACTTGGTTTCTCTAGACTTCTTTTAATTAAACCCAGTGACTCAACAAATTAAAACATGTTTTTGTTCTTTGGAATTTTAATTGCCTACAAACACTTCCAGTTGTGAAGAGCAAGGCTCTATCTAACACAATGTAATATGATATTTAAAAACTAAAATTGATTTGCATACACATTTACTCCCTTGTATATTCTTCCAGAAAATTCCTCCCATGCACTTAGTGGAAATCAGTCTTGTTTCTTTACCATTTTGTTTTACACTAAATGTCAGAACCACAGTCATAAGCACTTTTTAAAAAAGTGTTTTATCATTCTCTTTGGGCCACTGACACTTTGAAAAATCATTTTGTTGAATTTGAATCTTAATCAGTGTGACAGATTCGAGCTAAGAACAATTTAGACCTACTTGTAAAATTATTCTGTCCGGCTTGTTTTTAAATGTAAATATAATTTAATTATCATTGTATTTTCTTACTTGACCCTCCCTCCTAATCCTGTATCTTCCAAGACTTTATCAAATGTTCTCCTCTATAATTTGCTGTTGCGTTTTGTCATCACATTGTTTTTTCTTATTAAGGTATTCCCATTTTTTGAGGTTTTTAAAATTTCCACTTAAGGAAGAATTCTAATGTTTCATACAATCTTTTTTATTTGCAGTGAGCAGATGAAAATAATCAGTCATGTCAGCAAGTCTTCATGGATTCAGTTTTGGACAAGCTAAGCCTTTGTTTTGCTGAGGATTATGCATGCCCTTTTTTTTTTAAGATTTTATTTATTTATTCATGAGAGACACACAGAGAGAGGCAGAGACTAGGCAGAGGGAGAAGGAGGCTACCTGTGGGGAGCCTGATGTGAGACTCAATCCCGGAACCCCAGGATCATGCCTGAACCAAAGGCAGATGCACTGAGCCACCCAGGTGCCCCTGCATGCCCTTTATCTGTCTCTTATTATATTTCTTTTTTTTTTTAAGATTTTCTTTATTTATTTATTCATGAGAGACACACACAGATAGAGAGAGGTAGAGACATAGGCAAAGGGAGAACCAAGCTGCTCTCAGGGGGCCAGATGTGGGACTCCCAGGACCCCGGGACCATGCCCTGAGCTGAAGGCAGATGCTCAACCCCTGAGCCATTCAGACATCCCTCCTATTATATTTCTAAGAATTCTCTCCTCACAAAAAAAAGGGGAAAAATAGATAAAAGAACAACTTTAATAGTAATTTGCAATAATGTATTTTTTGAAATGAATAGCATATATACAAATTGATTCTATTGCTTGTATGTACCTGAGAAAAATATCTGCCACTGTATGCCAAATACCACCTCAAGGGCTGGCTCTGGCTTTGATGTTGCTGCTGCTAAGAGGTTAGTAGACTGCAGAGTACCTCAAGATCATCACTCCCCCCTCCTTCCTCCCCAAGCTACTGTGATGAACCGACTCTTCTTTCTGCTTCAGTGTACCAAGCCTTCTCTTCCTTTCATTCCCTCACACTTCACTGCTCCTTAGCACATTACATAAAGCACGTGCTTTGACTGTCAGGGGAGTCTGGAAATTCATCTCAGGAGCAGATGAACAGAACAACTGGTGTTTGCCTTGCAGATCTGGTAGTGAAGCATGATCTGACTTGGCATCATGAGTCCTGAGGGGAAAAAGGACACTGAGCCACTAGCTGCCCGCTCACGGAGCGGTTCAGCTCACAGAATGAATCACTATTCAGCAACGCACATAGAAAATACAATTCGAAACCCAGCCAAACTGATGAGCAAAGAAAGAGGAACACATATGTCCCAGGCTCTCATTGGGACTTTTAACAAATATGCAAGTGCTAGGTGGTTATTAGAACACAGAAATGAGAATAAAATGTCTGTTTTTTACAACTTATTTCAGTAGTCCTTGAAACTTAAGACAACATTAGGCAAAATGAGTAATAACAGAGGAATCAAGATTCAGAGAAAAATCATTTTAATAGTGATGACTAAGTCTCAGCAGCCTGGAAATTAGACTCAAGATTTTCGGTCCAAATTTTGTATTTGGCAAGACAGATGGAGGCAGTGCTGGGATATGAGCACCTCTGATTCGCCCATAAGAGACCCCAGCACGAATAGTCAATTCCTCTGAGTGAACTAACAGTCTTACCTTTTGCAGAACAAGTTCAATTTCCCCAATTAATCTGTGGCTTCATTCATGTACTGCATTGAAACTGGGATGGGAAAACATTTTGAAAGGGTACATAACACACAGGAGAGATTTTCAGGGTCCATGGTCAAAGATCCACAATTTTATTCTCTCCGAGGAATTTTTTCCTCTTCTGAACACCTCTGTGTAACATGTTCATGTCATACTAATAGCTCTAATCATATGGATCATTCTACTGAGCTTATTTGTTACTTGTTTTAATCTGCAGCACTAAGTTATTAGTTTTTTGAGGTAAAAGCTCAAACACTTCATCTTCATGTTCCTTTTGGTATATAATGCAGTGATTGTTTTCTATAGTAAGTGCTAATACATTTTTTAATTGATATAAAGAAGAGAGAGAGTTCATATCCATCTTAGGTTTTAAGATTGGAAATCTCATAAGCAAATTGGGGCTACCAAAATTATACCACAGTATGGGCAATGCACTTGTGGGAATGATGGTGTTGGCAGGAATACTGGATATAAAGAAGCAAATGAAGAACCTAAGAGAGATGGTTAGAATCAAAGTGAGGACTATAGAACTATTGACTTGAACAGAAAGGAATTAATTAGGAACTCTGAAAATACCACGGGAAGGATACGGTGTAAGATGACATGGTCTGAAAATGGGCTGAAGGTTAGGTATAAAGAAAATATACCTTTGACTTAAGATAGCAATATGACACCTGATTAGAAATATTTTCTTAATGATAATAAAAATTAATGAACTGGAAAGAATATGGAAATGGAGTAAATGACCTTTCTAAGAGATATCTATAATCTAACAGCTAGGTAACACATGGATAGTGAATAATTTCTCATGCTCATTCCTGCAAAATTGAGCCCAGTGTAACAATTGGCTCCAGTTGAAATGGCACTGAAATATCCTGCAAACAGAACTTTAAAATTCACACCTCTGTTGATCCTCTGGGTGTAAGTTAAGGATTGCCTCACTGTTCTAGGTCAGGAGTTCATGTAAATTTCAATTCTGACAAAGGGGCAATCTGATTCTTTTTTTGGGGGGGGGCAATCTGATTCTTAAAGCAAATGGATGTTCTAAGTCATAGATATAATTATCCTTCTTTAAAGGCATATACCAGTATGGTCTTAGAGAGAGATGTATCCTATTTTTGAAGGTCAACCTGAATGAAATATCGCCAATGCCCTTTTTTTCTCTATTTCATCTTTGAGTCTGTAAAATGATTTGCAAATGGTTAAGTTCTTAGCTAATGAATGTTTCTTTACTGAGTAATAGGGATAATTATTTGCTCACTTTCGGAAAAATATTTTGATTTCAATTAGATACACTTCTCTAGTTTCATTATTTTAAAAAGTGATAAAAGCTTTTAGTAACCCATTTTTTTCTTTTTGGTGTATTAAAATGAAAGATGCTCCCATTTACATGTTCTGATTCTAATCATGAAGTATTTCAGTAATTAAAGGACTTTTTTCTTCTCCATAAGGGAAAATTATCATCACATTATTTACTATTAATTTTATGAGCAATTTTAAAAAATGAAATTTTTAGACACTTTCTCCTTGCGACATTTTGTACATCATTATCCTTTATCCTAAAGCCCATGCACATTTTCTCTTTCTTGAAAAACTATCTACTGGTGGTTGTTGTTTTTTTTCTCATCAGCTTGAAAAGTAGAGATTTATGACTAAAGCATTGTAAAGATTGGAATAAACCTGCTTTTGTCCGAGCTTTACCAGAATGAAAATGCTAACATAGGGAAAACTGTTTTTTTCTCCGAAAAAAAGAAAGCACTAATTTGACCTAGACACAAAAGCATGTAAAATATTCCCCCAGGTCAGTTCCCACCCAATTCTTAGAAGTCTCTCTTTCAATCAGAAAAGAAACAAAGAACTGAGTTTGAAGCAAGTCCAGATGCTACTTTCAAAATTCACATTTTAGGAAGAGGAGTTCATTCATTTGGGATAACAATGATCTCTATCCTCATGAAATATCTGCCTATGAAGTTGATGGTGCTTGAAAATGCCCATTAGACCATATTGAACTTGCACATATGATCTGAATGCGACACTGAAAATACTGCCCAAGAACTTGGATGTTTTGGTAACACAGATTTCCTTTCTAGTTGGATTTCATTGTTTAAGGAAGAGTAAATTGAAGATACCCTTGCTGATAATTTAATGTCTTAGGACCAGAATCACCAGATGAGGTTGAATTTATTTATTTTTTTATGTAAAGGAGTATAAACTTCCCAAATTATGTTTAACTTTTTAAAGTTCATTTTTTTAGATGATGAGCATTTCTTCAATTCTATTACAAATGCTTGAGTCTCCTGGGTCCCCAAATAATGGTGAATTTCAACTCTCCCTTATGTTCTCTGATACAATTGGATGTGAAAAAACTGTATGAGTACAAAGTGCTTTTCTTCACCAGGTCTGTAGAGAAATGAAAATTACCAAGTATGCTTTTTAGAAAATATTTTGGAAGATACTATTGAATTAAAATGTTGAGGTGCTTCTTTTATTCTATAAAATTTTAAGTATGATGCTTTAATTAATGTGATTGCATACTTCTCTTCCTATAGCTTTTGATCACCTTGTTGCTATCAGACCAAGTTCTTCATGCCTCTTTGCTTCATGTTGCATTTCAGAATTATCCAAGAAAAAAAGTAGAAATCACAAAGCTCCCTGATCTCATGAGACTTTTTCCTTTTATAGCAAACTTTTCTTCAACAAAACAAACCCCAATATAAGTTCAAAGAAAACATTTTTGAGGGGTAGAGGATCCCTCTAAAAGTTGAGAAAAAGGGACCGACAAACTTTCAAAGGAAATAAGAATGAATCAGAAATATTTTCAGGCATATTCTGAGAACAAGGAATTGGGCAACCTCTTCACTATCAGAGCAACCATATATGAAATAACAGAATTGTAATTTCATTTTGGAAAAAAGAAAAAGCTACAAGTCCTGATTTAGACATTTTTCTTATATGTCAGTAAGAAAATAGTCTACATTTTCATATGTTTTTGTAGTAAATTGGATTTTTATTGCCATGTTTTTACTAAAATGAAATGAAGATTTATGAAATCTGATTTACCGTATCATGAAGAAACCCCATGTATCCCTTACATAGGATTGTGTCTTTGATGGCAAATGCATGTTTTTAACCATAGTATAGCTTGTAGTTACAGTGGCATCTGCCTACCTGGGACCTGCCATAAGCAAAATTATGAAGTAAATAAAATTTGCTTTGAGCACCTTTTCCTTTGCTTCCTGCATCCCATTTCTTCATTTTCTTCCCTTTGTCAGAAGTCACCTAAAGTTACCTCCTATGGTCAGGATCCCACCTTTAGCCCCATTGCAAAACACAGTTGCCTTGCCCAATGTCAGCCTACCTCCCTAGATAGCATCCTATTCTGAAATATTTCTCCACTGTGCCACTCCATCAAAATTGATCTACCTTCTCTTTTTGCTGGGCTCCTACAGTAGAACAGCCAGAGCTATTACCATAATCAGAGTTCTATGCTTTCTAGATGTCATTTACACTCAGACATAAAGATTCAGTGTCTTCAAACAGAGTGAATGCCTTGGCTCTTTCAAGTATGCTATTGATGGCACCCAGGATTTGCAAATATTTCTAGAAGTATGCTTGGTAACAATGAAATCAATCTACAGAAAAGAGATATAGATTGACTTAGTAAACAACACTGAAGAAAAATCCTCAATATAAAATTTTATTTCAACAGATCTCTAAGGGGTGTTTTCTAAAGTAGAATTTGTATATTCTGAAGATAACTTTGTTTTGTTTGTTTTTTTTTCTGAAGATAACTTTGAAGTTACTATTACATGTTCTTGTTTATTTTACATAATGAAACTTTTTGTATCTGCAGATGGAGAGAAATTCATTAAATAGTATTTTCCCTGGGATGCAATAATCAATCCAGAATACAAAACAAGTCGTCTTTATTCTAGAATAATTTTTGTCATGAGGAAATTAAAAATCCTATTAAAGTCTTTGCTTTTTCCTATCATAATATGACCAAATTAAAAATATAACATTGGACTTGATACTTGCTGTCTTCCTTTAAAAAACTGATCTTGCAAAGTCTCTTGATTTGCTACTTGGAGGTCCTAAAAAAAAAAAAGTCTTTAACTATTATCAATTTTACTTGTTTGGAATTTTTCCTGAGAATGTGTCTCCCCTTATCTTGTGTTGTGGCTGAGTTTTTATTTAACAAAAATTATTAATGAATAATAGAGGGATAGCTCAAAACTATATCTTTTTTCTTATTTTTATTTTATTTTCACTATGGCATTTTAATTTTCAGAATTTCATAATGTAATTAATTATTTACACCTTTGTCCACAGGATTATTAGAATATGGTTCTCTGTTTTTTTATACATATATATGAAATATATATTTAGTTTTATATAAATATATATTCATATTAATTTTATATATATAATTTGAAAATTATAAAGAATTACCATACACATTTATTAGTGACTTAAAGTCTGCCAAGTGGTTTTAGGGCTGGTGTAAAGAGAATATTTGTGGATGATATTTTAAATAGCTACAATGGCAAAAATAAAATAGGCAGTTATAGAAGATGGTGAATCGCTTACTTAAAACATTTATAGTTCATGAGAGACTAGCTAAGAAGAAAGCACATAAGGTTGATGTTGTATGCTGCTATTTGCACATTCATTCTTAGAAACATGGTAGGACTGGAGGTTGAAGCAAACTATAATTACATAAAAGTCATGTTGGTCTCTCTATGTGCTGATTGAATGTACTCTACAATGTGTTGTGAACAAAGTGATTTTTCCCATCACATAGTTCCTAAATTCCATATGCTTCTAGGTCACAAGGCCTCCCAAGATTTATGTAAGTTATAGTATCATAGGGATGAGATAGATGGAGTGAACAAAAGGTGGTTTTTACCAATTTTTTATAACAAACAGGTTCTCCTAGAAGAAATAACTAGGTTTATTTAACTAGGTTTATTTAACCAACTATTGCTGGTATATAGAGAACTTCTATTTGAAAAGTTTACTCCAATTCCTTTTTTGGAACCTGGAATATTTTTCCATCATATTCTTGGTCCCAGGTTTTGAAACTATAGAAACATTAATTCACCCAAATCCCAGCCTTGCTTCAGGTGATCAAAGTCTTTGAGGTACTCAAATACAGAATGAAACTTTAAAAGCATGGAGAGACTTTTATGTGCATGAGTGCTGGCACATGCATAAGCACACACACATTGTACTGCATTTCTATACACACCTTTAAATTTTGTTCATCCCACAGTTATTCTAAGTGTGCATTTATTTAAGGTCTTTTAGGTTCATTGATGTTTCATCTCTCCATTAGTTATAATAGTTATCTTCATTTCATGCCACATTCTTTTGACAATATGATGTGTTCAAGACTTAATGCAGAAGATGATTCAATTTCTCACAAGTCTACAAGTAGTACAATAGTATTGACTTCAGTAAGACGCAAAACCAAGCATTGAAAAGCTCTAAAAACATCAATTTCCCCCAGTGCCTTAATGATTATATTCAATGTATTGATATTAAAGCAATTTGAAAATTTAAAAGGGGAAAATTCCCCAAGAAATTTCTCTTTCTAAAATTAATTTAAGATCAATGAAGTATTATAACCTAACTTAATTAATAAATGTTTAATATATGGGCCCAAAGCAGCAATAAAAATATGTGTACATTACCATATTGGAAATCCCCAATATCACCCAGCAGCAAAAACTTTTAATTAGAATAGTTAAGTATAAAGCTAGACTATATTCACTTAATATATATTTCTTCTGCTTAAATGTATTTTTTCCTATTTCCAAGTGAACCCTTAAAATGAGAAGCAAAACTTTCCAGCAGGTAATACTTCTGATCTGTGCATTGTTTTTCTAGTTCCCTTTGACTCCATAATATGCTTGACCTGTGTAAATATTCTTCCACTGATAACCATCTTAATTTACTACACCTTTCCCCCTTGACTAAATGTAAATGCTAGGCGGATTCTCTTCAAGTTCTAAAAACTATATTTGAGTAGGTTAAGTTGTCTATCTAAACAATATTGTAGATTAGAACCCATAGATTAAGAGGGGGGGGGAAGCAGAGAGAAGCAGAGGGAAAATTTTCCTATAATCATAACTGTACTCCCAATCTGAGCCCAGCCAGGTTGCAAACACATCTCAAAACAGGGATATATGAGTGAGTGACTATGGGTGGATGAGCCAACATCTGCGGCCATTTTTCATAGAAAAATCTTTAAAAACGAAAAGAAAATTTGTTCTTCAATGAGATGGCCCCACTTCAAGCACAATTTACATATAGGAATATGTCTTTATATTTCCCATAATGACTAAGAATAGTTCCACTGTCTATAAGGGGTACAAAACATATTTTCTTAAATTTAAGTACTCGTCAGAACTGAACTTTTGCAGTCATGATTCCTTATCTTAAATGTGTTTATATCCATAAACGAATCTGACCTCACATGCATTTCTTCCCATAAACTAAATTTATTCTTGTTTTAATCAGTAAATCTTTAGAAGAAATCTTTGGAAGAAAAAGCGGGTCGGCAAAGATCTACAGCTGCTGCATTGGCTGGGTGACCTCTGAGATCAAATTGGAGTCTGACTAGGAAAGGAGATGCCAATGCGGCCTCTTTAATTAATGCTAAGGTGCCAAGGAAACAAACAAACCAAAAACCAACAACCTGCTCTTTTAATTTCCTTCTTCACCAGTTGATTACAGGAAATAGTTTCTGAGGAGCCATTTGCTCTCCAAATTAAGCAAGGAACTTTTTTCTTTCCCTGTTTTTATGAATTTGTCGAGGGTGCTTGTTTAGCAGAGTACTTCCAACCACACAGTGCTTTCCTTGTTGACTAGCTTCCATCAGCAGCAGCAATTAGCAGCAGTTTCCTAGGCAACCATTCTGTACCCTACTGAGAAAAACCTTTTCTTGACAGGAGCATTCTGTCTAAAATTGTTTTGTTTTCCTTCTTTCACAAGTGTATGGTAGGCTTACTTGTCATTTCTTTTAACACAGCATTATTATGTCCATTATTCTTAAAAGCAGAAACATTTACTGGCTTTTATATTCCATATGGTTGAATTTATTGTCAGTGTCTCTTACTTCTCTCTTAACCTGAAAGAAGTCAACAAAAAATATGCTCTCAAGCATATGCCAACTTGTTTTGGATTTTTTTTGTTGTTGTTGTTCACAGTCTAGTTGGTGAGCCTTTGCATGTTCAAGTATCACAGCTGGTCCTGCTGAAAACTGAAAGGGTATACATTCAAAATCAAACTTCTGTGTCTACCAACAATTTTATGTGTTGCTCAGAAGCGAGTTGAAATTTCCAGGGCCACTTAAAAAGTTTTAACTCCACGGCTTTTATTATAAAGCAACCACACAATATCGATAGATTAATGTAACAAAATAACTAAACTGGAAATATGCTATAAAAACAGGGCCTGAGACTGTGTGTTAAGAAATTTGACATGATAAAATACCAGAAGAGTATAGCAATGGTGCAGCATGAATCAACACATGGTATAAAGCTGTTGTATAGGCTACAACAGCTATAAATGCTGAATAGTAAAGCATAATAGTAGAATAAAATTTATTCATCATTTTAAATAGTAAATGGCAGGAGCCTGATGTATTATTGCCTATTAGGTGATGGTTCAGCATTTCGGCAAGGAGATACTCATTGGGAAAAATAACAGAATTATATCAATGTATGACAAACACTTTCAGGTCTTTATATTTTGTCAATCAAATGATGATTATATACCTAGATGACTACAAGACAGCCAGAGTGATTGAAATGATGCTGAATGAATGAATGAATTTATTTTAGAGAGGGAGAGGGAGAATCTCAAGCAGTCTTTATACCCAATGCAGAGCCCAATATAGGGCTCTGTCCCACGACCCTGAGATCATGACCTGAGCTGAAATCAAGAATCAGACACTTAACTGACTGAGCCCCCCAGGCTCTGGTGACACAGAATTTAAATAAGCAGTTGATATATATTATTTCATTTAAGTGCCACAATACACAAAAGGATGAACACCAGTTTAATTCTCACTTTATAGATGGGGAATCAAGGTTAGAGAGATTGTCACTTAATTGCAGCTAGTAAGTAAAGACAATTTAATTTCAGATTGTCTGACACAAAAATCTACTATTATAAAATATTTGTGCTAAACATATGTAAGTCAAAGTGATGTCTAAATGGGACAGTAAGTTACCTTTATCCATCATTTTGCCAGTTCTCCCATCCAGAACATGTGTTATTGTGTGGATTCAATACATTGATGGGAAATAAAAGTGCCTGGGGTAGCAACTTGTCTAATAAACTTGTATCACAGTATGATGTTTATTTTTTAGTTGAAATGTAAGTAGCTTAGCATGATACCTTTTGTGTATTATCAGGTAGGTTTCTGGAGTTGAGAGCTTGTCCCAGTTGGTCTCTTATACCTATTTACTTCCTATATGTATTCCCACCAATTTATTTCCCCAGAACCAAGAAAAAAATATTATTTCTTTCCATTCTTTTTGTTTTATCTACTAAGGACCACTTTGATACTGTTTTTAGAACACCAACCCCATTGCCGTTGCCTGGAATAAATTTTCAAGAGACTTCACGTTTACTTTTAGATGTTTATCTATATAGTGATGATCTGTTATCACCTACGACTCTGATACCTGGATTGTATCTAAATCCCTTATTTTATATCAGCCTAAAACCAATACTCTTTATTAGACAAATTTATTTTAAGTAAGTTGCTTTTAATGTTCTCCTACAATTGATTTATGGGCAGATTTACTTGCCAGATTAGTTCCTGGTTGACTACATATAATATGACTTTTACTTACATATAATATGACATATAATAAGACTTTAGAACCATGCCATGAGATGTTTTTGTATGACTTACAGAAACTATCTCATCACCATAATGACACTACTGAAAAATAATATTCAAATACAGGTTCTCACTGCAATGCAGAAACTACTGTTAGTTAATTACATTGAGAACCTGACATTAACAAGAGAGAGAATAAAGTACATATTACAAACACTCCTTAACTAAGACAATTTTTAACATAAACTAAAAATGCCCACTATAAGAAAACTTTAGATGCTCAAAAGAAAGACAACTGAGCCTTTCATAATTTCAGTTTACACTAAGAAGTGTAATGTGAAGATCAGTGTTACTTTTGCTTGTGTATAATGAACAATTTCCCAGTAATAATTCCAGTATAATCTAGATTTATCTTTAATCTTCTGAACAACTAAGTCCTATTCATAATTTTATACATAAAATGTGTCAAAGAAAAAAATAACAAAAAATAGGGTAGAAAAGGGATTAAAGAAGTAGAAAAAATAAGCAATGAAAAATTAAAATGTACATTAATCTCTTACCTCAAAATAGGTTTTCGTATTACTAATTGTCCTTAAGAGTAGACAGGGGCTATCACACCTTTTAAAGTACTGCCCAGAAGATGGTCCTAAATTGGAACTTGCTAGCAGAAATCTAGAGCAGATCAAATCTGCTCAAATCTAGAGCCTAGGACCTACACTGCTAGGAAAATGAGGATAACAAATAAAAAAGAAAGTTTTTACTTCCCTCTAATTTTATCTAGGGGGAAAAAAAAACACTGTCCCTGGCATCAACATAGATGATTGCAGATTAACTATATTATCTGACATTCATAATAGTAATAGCCTAGTTGGGTCGGAACTTTAGTTGCTCTTTATTTTTTTTAAGATTGTATTTATTTATTTGAGAGAGAGTGGGGAGAGGAGCAGAGGGAGTGAAACAAGCAGACTCTGTGCTGAGCATGGAGCCCAACATGGGGCTTGATGTGGGGCTCGACATGGGCTCCACTTGGGACTTACAGGGCCCCACATGGGACTGGATGCAGGTCTGATCTCAGAACCTGGAGATCATGATCTGAGCCCAAACCAAGAGGTTTAACCAGACTGAGCCACCCAGGCCCCCAAGTTGCTCTTTCTTTAAAGCAGAAATACTAAGGTAGAGGACCTAAAAGAATTTATGACTGGGGAAAGTAAAGACACCTCGGAGAAGAACTATTTGGAAAGCTTAAGTTCCTTAATATGTCACACCTGTTATATAATTACACAATTGCATCTGCACAGTGACCTGTGAGACAGGGGCTATTATTATTTCCATTTCATGTGTGAGGCATTGAAACCCAATAGTTTGAGTAAATTCCTAAATATGAAATAACTGGATGTAGCAATGCTAGAGTTTGCACCCACATTTCTCTAAATTAAAGTCATGTGACTTCCTTTAACATACAATATAAGAGACAGTGATCTCCTATATAGAAAGATATGATGGATAGATGGATGGTTGGATATATGGCAGGTAGGATGGATAAATGGATAGAATCAGTGATATATAGAGAGATAGAGATATATCATACACACACTGTAACTCTATGTTTACATTTTCATAAGTCTGATTTTGTGACTTTCTTTGTATTCTGTGTTTGTTTGACATGTTTACCATTAATCTTCTCTGAACTTTACCCAAACCCTGTGTGAATTCTCTTCTGTCCCAGGAACCAGGCTATAAGGGTAAAGGTTACTCCAGGAGAGCCGCTGATTGGATTTCCATCGGTAAAAGGCTGCTTCTCCTTGGAGAAAGCTTCCATCTCTGCATTGATGGCAGCCCTTGCTTAGAGGAAGATTTTAAAGTGGCTGGACCAATTAAAACCCCCGGAACAATTCTATGCTCATTTTTTTTCACACTGTGAAATGAATATTAAGCAATACAATTACCTGTTTGAAGTTTTAGCAATATTATTTGCTCCAAAAAATTAAAGATATGTCATTAACTGGGTTCCCACTTACCCTGTTCGATTATTCTAAAATAACATTTCTTAAAGTCTGTTAAATTCTTTTGAGGAAAAATAGTTAATTTTCCCAAGATTGAGTTAAATTATTTTCTTACAAGTTTTGCTTAAATACATACAAATGTAAAATTGCCTTATTCATAAGCATTTATTCAACTATGAAACTCAAACACACCTAAATGAATTTTATCTGAAACAACAAACCAATAAAATTCAAATGTCTTACTACTTATCGTATAAAATAAATAGTATTGTTTTATTGAAATTAAATCATTGCTCACAATAAATGTGGTATTGACTGATACAGTACATTTGATTTAGGTTGCACATGTCCATTCTGACTGGAGAGAAATAATGATTCAATTTTTCCTTTCCTTGTCTCTAGAATATTTTGAAAGTCTTTTTATAGTGTGCCATCATGTTTTTTGGCCTACGTCTCATGTGAATGTGTTTTTTTATTGTATAATTTTTACCTCTGATCTCTTATTAGCCCACAACAGATAAACTAATTTCCCGAAATGTCAAAACTATTCTAAATGCAATTCCATACAAAAAGAAAGTATGGTAGCTTTGCTCAGTTATAATTTGTTCACATAAACCAATAGATACTTTTTACTATTTTTATTGGATTATTTTCCCAATTTAAGAAATTTAATCCACATTAAGCATTCTCAGGCTCTGAAGAATTGACCAATAGCTACATAAGAATCTGGGATACTCATTTAAGAAATACTGTTTTAAAATCATCAAAACTTAAACAAGAATTTAGTGAATGATTAATTTGAGGAAGGGGTAAAGCTAGTAAATATAATAGTGAGCATGAATTTATTTCTAAACTTGCATAAATAACATGAACAAAACCTTTTATATTAATTTTTCATACTTCCAAAATATTGTGTTAAGCATCCAATCTGAGTAAATATCAATGGAAGGAGCTTTGGGGTGATAAAGAGTCTTTGACTTGAGTACTTTACATAGCAAGGGAGACAAGGCATGTGTACCAGTACAATTTCATGCAAGATGTACTAAATGCCATAGGAGATAGTGCATTTTGTATGTATACCAGCAGGGAAATGCAGGAATGATCCATAAAATACATGGGTTTTATATATGTGCCAATTTCTGCAGTATTTGCTCCACCTCCCCATTACACTGAATTTCCTGTGAAACACTGAGGTTCTGTAAGTGCTAAAAACCAATTTATTGTTTTTTTAAGTATCTGAATTTCATTGGAAATTAATATACAGAAGTAGGCAAGTTATCTATTAAAATATCTAAGTTATCTAGAAGATACAGATAGATGATAGAGATGATAGGTAGATATACATACATACATGCATGGATATATAGTTATTGCTCAGTTATGGTCAATTGCTTGGTTCATAGTCTCAAAATATAGTCACAAATAGCAGTTTTGCCCTTTAGGTAGACAGGAGGTGTGAGGGTGAATGTGTTTCCTTAGTTCATACCTTAGAAAAGTTCATATATTTCCATTGATCATTCTCACAAGACTGTTAAAGTTTATGGTTATTTTCTCATTATTTCTAATGCTGTTTTTCTGCTTGGGAGAAAGAATAGCATAATAGTCAGGAAACCGGGGTTCTAATCTCAGTTTGCCTCCATCAGCTGTGTGAACCTGAGCAAATCTCTCATAACCGTGCCTAGCTTTTACTTCCTCATCTACAAAATGAGAGGATTTCGATATAGTCTACTCTTAAAGCCCTTTTAGCTCTAAAACTTTGATACTGTGAGTTAAATTGCATAGGATAAAACAACTTTGGGCACCTGGGTGGCTCAGTGGTTAAGCATCTGCCTTTGGCTCAGCTTGTGATCCCGGAGTCCTGGGATCAAGCCCTGCAGGGTGCCTGCTTCTCCCTCTGCCTTTGTCTCTGGTTCTCTCTGTGTCTCATGAATAAATAAAATCATAAGAAAAAAATAACCACCTTATAAGAATAGGTCATAACCTTACTATTTTGAAATAGGTTAATTATGATTTCAAAATCATAATTATGATTCTGATGATAATTATGATTATGATTCAAATCTTAAGTATGCAAACAGCAAGTACTGAAAGGCTACGCAAAAATATTTTCTGAAAAAGTTTTAATTTCTAAGGAAAGGCTCCAGAGATTTACTTCAGGTATTTATATGCTGAGTACTTTTTATAAATCCTTTTTTTCACACAATACACTTTGCACTATCAATTTAGTTTAAACTAAGAAGAATCTTTTTTAAATATTGAAAAAAATGGAAAGAATAATTATGATTTCAAAATCATTTTGAAATAATTAAACTAAATTGAGAGTGCAAAGTGTATTGTGTGAAAAAAAGGATTTATAAAAAGTACTCAGCATATAAATACCTGAAGTAAATCTCTGGAGCCTTTCCTTAGAAATTAAAACTTTTTCAGAAAATATTTTTGCGTAGCCTTTCAGTACTTGCTGTTTGCATACTTAAGATTTGAATGAGGTCTTCAGCTTCATAAAACTATACTTCAAACATAAAAGAAATATTAAATCACAGTTTTAATATCTAAGGCATTTTACAAGGTCCTAATTGTTTGAGAGTTGGTTGGTTTTCTAAATCTAATAATGATGATGTATGACTGTCTGGCCTAACCCTATTAGTCCTCTGTTTTCTCATCTGTGAAATGGGAGTAATAATAGTAAATCATTCACTGAAATAGGGCCAATACCTTAGCGGGGTGTTAGGCACATAGCAAGCACCATGATATTTTTGAAATACTGCTTCTGTTGCTGTGAGTGCTACTCATTCTAGATAAGGGTATTTACAGTGTACTCCTTACGATGATACATAGGTTACAGTGTCAGGTGGCTATTTAAAACATCAGGAAGTTAGACATATATTGGCAAATATGCTCAATCAGGTAATCTAGCTTTTAAAATTCAGATAAATCTGATTCAAGTGGATTGCTCACCCCAAAAGCTGGTTTTTAAGCACTATTCTCTCTGTCATCCTGGGTGGGGTAAGGAATCTAAATGAACCAGGTAGAAACAGGATCCCACCTCCCTCCCAACTCCTGGTAACCTGCTTGTAAATGTGTAAATTTTGATCATAAGAAAGTTCAATGAAGTATTCTAAAATCTTTGCTAAAATTATGAGAACAAATCCCATTACCACTATCCTCCTTGTCCAGTACAACTTGTTTCTATAAGGGTTGTAAGTAGGGTTATTTGTTAGTATGATGTTTGTATACAAAGATAATGAAAACTAAAATCTGGAGAATTTATTTCTAACCTAGAATATTATTATTAATCTCAAACGTCTTCTTTTTTTTTCCTTCCTTTTTTTTTTTTTTCCAGACTGGGTAGGGGTAGAAGCAGGGGGAGAGAGAGAGAGAATCTTAAACAGGCACCATGCCCAAAACAGAGCTGGATGTGGGGCTTGATCTCACCACCCTGAGATCATGACCTGAGCCAAAATCAATTCAGATGCTTAACTGACTGAGCCACCAGGCGCCCTTCAAATGGCTTCTTTCACTTTTTGCCTATGATGCATAGAACATTATTTCTTGAATATTTTTCTAACTTGGTTATATAATATTAGCATTGAGATATGCTCCAGTAGGTACTACTTTAAGCCAAAAATTAGCTATCTGGCATCTCACAGGCTGGTCATTTTAATGATGAATCTCCCCCTGCTTTTTAATGAAGCTATTATACTGACTAGGTGAGTGTATGTCATATGGCCTTAAGGATCTTTAAAACATCTGCTATCTAGAATAGTAGCTCTTTAGAAAGAAACCATCTGCTATATAATTTCTATGTATTTCATTCAAATTTTATCTTCCCAGGTCTTTCTGAATAGATCTTGTTCACACTGATCCTGGATAATGCTGTTTGATCACAAATTCACGTTTTGAGGCATCTTCTTTAGATTTTAAATCATGGTATTTCTGCAAATCAGCATAGAAACTTATTATAATCAAACTTTTCTAGAAAACTACAAAACATTTTATATTAAATCCAAAATGAATCTTTTCTTCTCTGAATTTGTTTTACTTGGTACAAAAATTTTAATTGTTTCTGTTTGTATAAACAGCTTTTTAAAAATAAACTGCCATAAAATTATTTTTCTTTCATTCTGTGTTCATTTTGCCTAGTTTCCAGAATGTCAACCTCTTTTTTCTTTCTTCTTCTTCTTTTTTTTTTTTTTTGGTTATATGTATTTGTGTTTTATCCTCAATTTAATAAATTCTTTTGTACTTTTTTGGGGGAAGACAAAATAAAATTCTAATCAACTATATTGTTTCATTGCTTTTCCTCTTTGCTATCTGTTTTAGACATCTCACTATTTTGTTTTCTTTTGTACTATTTATTACAGAGGAGGTGTCTGCAAGGATAGTTCAAGTAGTCACGGCTGAGGCTGTAGCAGTCCTGAAAGGTGAACAAGAGAAAGAAGCTCAACATAAAGATCAACCTGCAGCTCTGCCTTTAGGTAAATGAGAAACACCTTAGTTCAAGAGCTGTATGTGCAGCATCCTAATCACAGGACCAAATCTTCATGGTCGAAGAGAGGCCCTATCTCCCATTTCATCCTTATATATAACTTTCATCAAACCCCTCTCTGTTGGGAGGCCCTGGCACCTATTTTTACCTTTCTTGACAGGCTCATTTGTAGTATATGGACAGTCTTCAGAGTAATATGCTTATAGTTAGACTCTGCCCCTAAATTTCCCTTAATTTTAAATTTTCATTTCTAGACCACTGGAGATATTTATTATAAAAATAAAGCCAATGCATATTGATGTCATGGCACCCACTTATAAAGAAAATGTGTAAATACTTAAATGAGAAATGATTATTTCCCTTTATGGGTTTTGGTGAGTCTAGCCTTGTTTGGGTCTCCCTGAACCAGCCACAAAAAACCTATAGTCAGAGCTTTGTTACAATCATGAATGACTTTGTATCTCATATAATGTACTGGTCTTCACTTGGTTCATTTAAAAGCACTTGAGATATCAGTGCTGTCTCCCTTGATCACAAGTCAGATGCCCCCTGGGCAAAACAGATAATAAATGGTGCTTGCCAGAGAAAACACTCTTAGCCAAAGGCTTGTTGCCCCTCCTTTAGATAGATGATAGATAGATAGATGATAGATAGATAGATAGATAGATAGATAGATAGATAGATGATATGATGTATATACATGCAGAGACACAAGAAAGGAAACTCTTAGGTTCAACATATGTCTATTTCACATGTTCATATAACTAATTCATAGAAAAATATAATCTTTTAAGTCTAAAAATAGAACATATTCAATTCTGTCTCAGTCTAATATTTGATTTTCTGGTCAATACTCCTTTAAGCAATTTAAATGACTCAAAGATTAAGCAACAAAAATTCTACTCTTCCAGAATAATAGATACTCATTATTTGCAGTAAGATGTCCTTAGATCATAAAGGTTTATTTGTCTCTTAAAATAGGGGGAAAATTATCTTATTCAAAACATTAAACTTCTGTTTGTGGTTCACTCCTATACCTTAAAGAACTATACCTCCTATACCTTAAAGAACTCCTATACCTCTTTTTTTTTTTTCTTTTAATTTTGAAGCCTTAAAATATGTTATATAGAGACCCATGGGGTCAGGGAACTAAGAAGTCACCAGTCATCCCAAAGCTGCTTTATGAGAGTAAAAAATACATGCTCTATAAAGTAGAGCAAATAAAATTCCTACTGGCCTTGATAATGAATATTTCCTTTTTGCAATCCCTTACCTTCAAATGAGTTGCTCAAGAAGAAAGAGTTAACTGTGGATGAATTATATCTTTTAGAAATTTTCTCTTTGGTTCTTCACATATAATGCCAAGGCCAAAAGTTTACTTGACTCCAACTAGGACATGGTTTCTGTTTGAAGGTTGCCTTAGGCTGTGACAGCTTCATTTTTATTTTCTGAGAATATATACAGAAATACAGTTTGACATTACACTCAGTGGACAAAATGTTGTATTTTTTTAAAAATACATCACCTATAATCCTGTGATTGAAGGTTACATTTGTTTCTAAATCAAGAAGTTGAACAATATAGAATTCTGATATATTTTTTTCAGTCAGCCAAGCTAAATCCAAATTAAAATGCTTGCCTGTGTGTTTGAATATAGTTAATTAGGGCCAGAATAAAATATTTTATTAATTGAACAAGCAGACACATTTGTGGGATTAATGATAGAACTTTAACAGGCATTTTTAATCCATTTTTATAGGGAAGATAAAACAATTTTTTAAAAATATTAAATATTTCTCTTTCCTTTTAGGTTTTTTAAGATATGTGAATCAAGCAGTACAACAAAAAATAAGTCAAGGGCAACTTACTATTCAATCTTTTCCTAAATTTCATAGAGAGGCCTTTTTACAGATGGCAGAGCTGTTACACAACTCATGACCTAACAGGATTAATTGTATCTCATTTTTCCACTATTTGATCTTTAGCAGCTGAAGAGACAGCTAATCTGCCTCCTTCTCCACCTCCATCACCAGCCTCAGAACAGACTGTCCCAGTGGAAGAAGGTAAGGCCCATTGGACTTTTTGAAAAGGTTTGTCTTCTGATAAAGGGTAAATTAGCATCAATTCATAAGCAGTGGACTTGGTATGGGTTAGTATGTGACCCAGCTTGAGATCTGTCTGTTTCAAACAGCCAAGAAGAAACAAAGACTTTACTTAAATGTATAATCATTTATCTATACAAAATCAGAAGTAGGAGGAATATAGTAAATAAAAAAGGAGATATCTGCTTGATACAGGAGAAGATAACTTTGTGTTTAAATTGCTAAAATAGTTACTGAAAACCAGTTCACTTAATTAATATAAAATGTTCTGACAGAGAAGATACAATCCAATCTTCTAAGTGACTGAACAAAATTAAATTTCTTGATGAAATTGTAAGGAAATATTGTCAGGAATTGTCTGTTTTGCTCACTATTGTGGCTGCCAAGGGCTTCCCTAGGGTCTGGCCTGTAGCAAACTCTCAATAAATATTAATGAATACATGAAGAAGTCAATGAATGAATCTGATATTGAGAGCAGTGAACTGGAAGCTGAGATCGTGGCTTCTTTCCTGCTGAGACCTGTTATTGTCCATGAATATATTTATGCATTTAGTCAACATAGAATGCTATGTCAGCTTTTCAGTTCTTGTTAATAAAACAGAGGGATACTTTTGAAGAATCTTGATTCAGAATCTGAGCTGAAAGGCACTATTTCAAAACGAACTATTATTAGGTTTCTGACTTAAGTCAGCTAACTTTTGTGTATTGTTTGAGTTATAGAAGGCAGAGAAGAGCTATAGCTAAAGTGTTGTTTCAATATAATTTAGTTTTCATATACTAAAATCAGAATTTTAATATCATTCCACTTTATTCCTTAATTTTTTTTCATTTATTGTCCCTTTTAGCAGTTATTTTACTGTTAAAAATTGAACATCACAAAAGACTATTTTTATACTTTGTAATTAGTTTCTTTTAAAATATTCTTTGACTTCCTAATAGAGATTTTTCTAAATTACGGAACTACGAACTATCAATAAACATAATTTACTATCGTCACAGATTTATACACCTAAGCTTCTTTTAGTGAGCTTTTTCTTTCTTAAATTGAGGCCTTTCTTTTTCTAATCTACAGCCTCAAATAATGTTAACCAAACTAAATTATCCCAAAGAATAAAAGAAAATTTAGAGACTATAATCAGTGGCAGTTATGATTATTAGTTAATTTCCTGAAAAATGTGATTTGATCTTTTAGTTTATAGATTTAAAAGATTTTTTTTACCTTATCCATTCATTGGCACATAGCTATGAAGCACCTACAGTGTGTTTTTCAAATTCTAGCTATATGCTAGTGAGCAAAACAGACATGATCCCTGCTTATAAGGAACACGCAGTCTGATGGAGAACAGAAAGCCAATAAATTAGCTTATAAATAATTTCAAGTTGGATTAGCATGGAAGGAAAAGAACAGAGGGCTTTAAGATAGAACAAGGGAAATCTTAATTTATTGGATGGTGAGGAGCTGAGCTCAGAAGTATGAGGAAAAGTTAGTCAAGCAAAGATGGAGGGAATAGTCATTTGGGGCAGGAAGACCAGGACGTGCAACGGGACTCAGGTGGGCAAGAGCATAAAGTGTTCTAGGAACTGGAGACATCCCATGGCTCCTGGGTAGTGAAAAAGGGGTAGAGTAGCAAAGAGGTTTATGGGTCAGCAGTATCCGCCTTGTTTCAGAGTCTTGATTTCACTTGGAATGCAGTGGGAAACCGTCCATGACAGCTGTATTTCCCTCAGGTCATTGAAAATGTTTCTAATCCCTTACTTCAAGCCTTTCAGAGAATCTTCTTAACCCAAGATGTTCACTGGGTGTGGCTGGAGGTCAAGTAATTTACCCTTATTAACTCTTACATGGGAGTTGTAGCAGAAAGAGCAGTAGGGTCCACCCATCTACCTGGGAATTCACCCAGTCTGCTTTCTGGTGGGTGATATCATAGATATAATGAAAATATAAATAAACCATAGAATAATTTTTACATTTTGGTACATTTTCCATAGTAACTGTTTCCTTAATTGTGGGGAGTGCTTTCCCTGTGTTGTTTGAGTATATTTGGGGAAAATTTAAACTTACTTCCTTTTGAAGAAGATTGAAGATATTTTATTCTTAACATTTTTCAAACCAAACTTGTATTTTTTCTTAAAGATTTTATTTATTTATTCATGAGAGACACAGAAAGAGAGAGGCAGAGACATAGGCAGAGGGAGAAACAGGCTCCATGCAGGGAGCCCGACGTGGGATTCAGTCCCGGGACTCCAGGATCACGCCCTGGACCAAAGGCAGACGCTTAACCACTGAGCCACCCAGGCGTCCCCTAAACTTATATTTTATTGAATTTTATTTTCCATTTTTTTCAGAAGAAAGCATTAAATTATAGGAAGGCCTAATGATTTGCTTTTAAACAGATAACCATTTTTAATTAATTATATGAAAAAATATGTATTTTATAAACGCTACCTCATTAATTTAAAGGCCAAGTAATATTATTTCCTCAAGAGGTGAAAGATATGGATCTACTTAATCATACTAGCCCCTGTCTTATTTTAGACCACTCTTAAAGCATGTATAAGGTTTTTTTTTTTTTTAATTTTATCAGAAAATAAATTAGTGAAAAGTCACAAGATTCAACTCTTCAATTCTTCAAACCAATTGGCTTGCAAAGACCAGGAAATATTCTATTAATGTGTAGCTCATAGCAGTTTGGGTGGGAAAGGAGCATGTGGGTTTTTTATCTAGGAGATTTTTTTTTTCCTACTTCAATACACTCTGAAAGAAACTTTAATCTAGAGGCATGTGACTGCCAATCCATTTACATAAATATGAGAGCTCTTGGATTGAGTAATTCAATGATTTTGAGGCTATGATTACTTTTTATTAATTATCACACATTTTTAAAAGCTGCTCTTTCCCAAAGGGGAAGCATGAATGCTTCCACCAAAAATAATTTGAGATGTTAATTACTGTAAGTTGTGAATACTCATTTATTATAATTGATGTAATATTAATAACTCCCAGGTTGTGTGCTTATTCTGGGAAACAGAGATTTTGATGGAAAAAATAAACAGGTAGCATACTTAAAAGGAAACTCAGGTATAATGAATCAATACTGCACTAGGTGTGATGTTTTCAAATTAATCTTTTTCTTTTTGGCCTAACCATAATAGTTGTCATTTGGACTGAGCTATTAGGATTTGGAGGCCCTGCAAGAACAATGGAATCATCTGAAAATAGAACAAGGAAACTTTCTGCCCTCTTAGATTTACTCCAGAATCCTAGGGTAGTGTTTTCCTGTGTCAGTGATGCCATGAATCTGAAAGCATTCTTCCCTCCATATCATTCTGGGGAGCAAACGCAGTTGGCAAACTAAGAAGTCCTCAGTCAAAAGCCTGCAGATAGGAAAGGGCTTAGAGAGAGTGAAGAACAATGTAAGTTGAGCCAGTTGCCCCGGGCAGGGGGCAGATGTGGTAATGCCAGGACAGGCAAATTCACTGAGTCCCCGATACCCCCAAGAGACTCCATCTCTCGGAAGAATGACTACTCATTGGTACCAAAGGGGACTGACAGACCAAGGCTGGCTTCTATGTGGCCAGCCTTCTAAATTTATTTTTAACTCAAAAAAATTTTTTGTTAAATGCTGAAATAAATTGTATGAAAATAAATTAGGGAAAATGTATATCTCCAGTGAAATCAGGTAAGCTTCATTTTAAAAAGTTATCATTACACAACAGAGCTATGTCAAAGTGCAAGGTTCATAAAGCAACCCTATCCTTTAAAATATCACTTTATTAAATGAAATAGAATATTTTGTGGTGAAAGCAGAGTCCCCCAAAGCATGTGTAAAAGGATGACATTGAATTCTGGCCTTCAGTAACAAAGCTAACTTATGAAGTGATTTCACTTTTAATAAATCTCTCAAGTCTAGATTTGGTGTATCCAATGAATGGAAAGCAGAAGTACATAACAATTTGTCTGAAGACAAATTGAAGACAAAGATGCTAACATATGTGGAGTCCAGCATTGTAGTTGGCACTTTCTCAGACATCTCCTCATTTAACCCTCCCGGCAACCTGCAGAGATAGATGATTATTCACTTCCACTTCATGCCCCTGGATTTGTGGCTAGTAATCCAGAATTCCAATTCAAATCTCAGACCCTGCAATCACAGCCCCACCGTGTCCCTAAAGCCATCTCTTATCTGGGTTCTTAAATGTGGGGTCAAGAAAGGGAAATGATCTTCCAATGAGAGGTTTCTTTTTGGATCAAGGTACTAGACCAATTTCCTTTTTTTGGAAAGCATACCAAAATAAATAATTCACTACTTATAATTAGTGTGTATCCCACCACCCCCATTGAGATGCCACACATGATTCAATAGCAAATAGGATCTATTTCTTCTGCCATTATTGTTGGAACCAAGCTAGCTGTGATCCTCTTAGTATAACTTACCTAACACATCCCTGGAGCCTAGAGATGGACTTCAGGCTCAGAGATTCTAAGCAGAGAGTTGGAGCACACACAGCTCATAGTACCAAGACTGGGCTTTGCCAGACATTCTTTTGAAGTTGCTTGGCTCAGTGCCATACAAATACTACAAAGAAGCTCCTCTCCACCGCAGCCCTTAAAGGTTTTTTTTTTTTTTTTTCTCTTTTTTCTCATTCTCTGTTTAGAGTAAAAGTTTTCAGGATAGAAAATACTGTTTCTTTGAAATATTACAGATCAGAAGCAAGACTCTGTGCTGTTTTCACATTTTGGCACTTTCAAAAATGAGTGCCTTTTCCTTCCAAGAAATAGGAAGTCAAAATCTTCAAAAGGTTATAACATCCAAGGAGTATTGCCTTTAAACTACCAGCTCTCAGCTTCAAATTCTTTAGTTTTATACTGTAGTTGGCTCTACTCCCCAGAAGGTGTTTCACAGCAGAGAGAAAAATGTGCCATTTTCACTTATTGTCTATGCAATCTGTTGAGCATATTGGAAGTTTTGGAAGTAACTTGCATATATGAAGCGTTTAGAGACTCAAGGAGTCCTGGATATGAATGACTAGGACACGTGACAAGCCCAGGGCTTATGATTCAGCCAGTGTTGTAGGACAGATCTCAGCCAATTATCTGCTCAGCTAAGAAATCGTGCGGAATTGGAACTAAGAATATCAAATGTAATTTTAGGCTTCTGCTATCCCATGATATAATAAGCATGATGGCTGAAAAAGTTCTGAGCAGCCATCCAGGAAAAAATAGCATGGAACAATCAGTAAATAATGTGCTCAAGAGATTAAAAGTATTCCCTCTACGAGATATTATTTTCATACCTTTACGATTTCAAATTTATTTCAGGTTGTTAGCACTTGGTTGCTGAAAATAAGATACTGCCCTAACGATACAGTACATTTTCAAATAAATGCTATAATCTGCCTGCTTAAATTTTGATAGAAATAAAAATTGGATACACAGACTTTTAATACATTTTAATAATTCTTATTATTGAAAGTTAGGAAATTTGGAAATTATTTCTAAATAAAAGTAAATAAATCATAATGATTAGCAAATCCTGGAACCTGTTATATAGGCCCGAGATGTAGTTTCTGTACCACATTAGAAGCCAAATATTGTTTGTTGCCATCATCCTTAAAGCTCATTGAAATATACCAGAATCCAAGTGCTAAGCAGACTTACCTTCCCTTGTGTATTTAAGGAGATATATTTAAATAAGGCAGATTTCTAAGCCAAGTCACTGGAAAGGCAGAAATGAGAGTATTTATGTTAGCATTTCAATGAGAAATATGCAGCGAGAGTTTGAAATACAAAAACAACCAGAGGTGTAAATGAAACCACATAGAATAAAGTCTTGGTGAATCTGAAGCCAGCTCTGTAGAAATAATTGTCAGGTGATTGTATCTCTTTTCAACTTTCAGAAGAAAAAGAAAAGAAAATGAGTTTATATTATTAGGGACTCTCTTAAAACCATGAAAACCAGTGTTCAAAAGGATGCCCCTAGTCTTTGGCACCCAAGGAAAGAGCTAGGCTACTGTACTCTCCTTAACAAGAAGAAGAATGCACTACTGTAGATTTTTTTTAACCGGCCTGGAATTAAAAATGGTTTTCTGGTAAAAGTCATTAACAAAAACTTAAATTAACCAAAATGCTAACTATGTGACCATCCTAGATAATTAAGGTTGTGCTTCATACAGGACTGTTTTCCCTTATAATTGTAAAGCATCAGGTCCTAACGCCTTTCTTCTTTTTTAACTTATAAATATATTGACAGAAGCATGAAAAGAGTCTACTTGAAAGAATTTCTTCCAAATAATGTGTCTGTACTGTAATGCTTTGTTTCTATTTCAGTGGGGGTTTTTTGGTTTGTTTTTTGTTTGGGTTATTCTGACTTGTTGGAGGGGAGTGTATAGATAATTTGTATTATGCAGTAAAGGGTGTTAGTGCCTTTGATTTATTTAAATCAATGGCAAGGTTACCTAAGGGATAGTGTAAATTCAGTGCCTACTGATGCATGAAACATTCACTGCCTCCCATCCTCCATCAGCTTGGTCTGGCTAATTCCCCTCCATCCCACTGTGCTACCTCTGTGACCCGTCATGTCTTCGTGTAGGTGTTTGTCTCGTCCGTCTGATCTTGTGTCTGTCTTGTCCAGTTTTCCCTGCAGTTTCTTCCTATGTGTCTGTTTGTAGATGAAGGGGCTGAGGATCAAGTGGGTCCTCTACACAGGTTCCCCAGCCACGAACCTGCCACCAGCGGGGAGAGGCGTAGACTCCTAGCCCCCTCCATCTCGGTGTCTGTGCCTGATGATGACCCTTCCAATTCCGATGAGGAGTACTATGAGCATCCTTTGTTCAGCTCACAATGGACTACCTCTAGTGTGCTCCCCAGTGTCCCAGCGCAGAGTGCAGAGGCCCACTTAGGCCAGGAGAAAGGTGAACCAAGCATGGTCCCCTTTTGCTCCTCCTCCCCAGCCTGCAGCTTTGACCACATGCATCATACTCAGCGTACCTTCGGATGTGGGGTGGGAGGGAAAGGAGCCTGTTTTTTCCATATGAAAGTGACGTCCCTATATAGTTTAGATGTCTGGCCAAATACCTCATTTGAGGCATATGGGTATTTTCTTTTCTATATAATTACTTCTGAAAAGAACGCCAAAAAGGGGAAAGGGATGGGAAGAAATCAAAAAGAGTTCAGTAAAAGTATGACTCCTTTCTGCTCCCTGAAAATAAATCAGTGGGGGAAGAATATATCCTCTTAACTCAAACTGAAGAAGAGGACTCTGTATGTAGTCCTCTATGTACTATATAGTTTTTTTCCTCCTTGGATACAGAATATTACTAGGGCCAGACTTAAATAGAATCAACCATTTTTAGGAGCATGTCAATACGATAGCTCTTTAAAAGAGAAAGATCGTGAATCTGTGTTGGGCAGAATGCATGTTACAGAATGAATATATTTCTCCAAATCATTTAATCATCTACAGAAACTACAGAGGCTCCCCCTAGGTGAATAAATATTGGCTCACATCAATATACCTGGGCTAAAGTGAAAGCAGTGATCCAAAACCTTTGTCATTCCAGCCTCATAAAACTAACAGACCCTAGTGTATATACCTGGCCGTGATGAGGGCAGTGGGCTGAAATTTACCTCTTTCTAACTAGGTAGCTTTGTAAAGGAAAACAAAAATAGAGCCAAAACACATTTTGTGGAGGTGAAGAGCTTATTTTCAAATAGAGAAAAGTGCACTTGTGTGCATGAAGAGTTTATTTTCATACAGGACCGTATTTAACATAAGGGCAGATAGTTCCAAGGCAATGGGGAACAAACATTCTTTCCAACTACATTCATGATAATAAACGTCTTCAAGGATCCTTTGGAAAACAAAGAGCACCAATGGCTCAGACACTCTAAAAGAGAAATATAACCCATGGTAAAAAATAAGTCCTTCTAATAGTGTAAACTTAATAACAATTAAGAAAAAGATGGGGAATTTCGAATGAGAAACGAGTGTAGTGGAAATAAACATGATTTATACAAAATGAGGAAATGGAAAGCCAAAAGGTTACATGGATTTGGAAAATAAATTGATTGACTTGATTAGACTTTACCCAAGAGGGTGACATTAGTAAAGCAGCTATAGTAGAAGTCTCGTCTGTAATTACAAAAATGGCCTTAATAATAATTTGGAGTTTGAATTTTTTTAATGTTACTTATGTAACTAAATGACAAAAATGAAAGTCCCTGAGTGCTAAATGGGGGGTGGAGGGAATAGATGAAGCAGTCCTTTCTTCCCCCATCCCTTGCCTAGGAGTTTTAGTATCTCTTACAAAAGAAAATCCCTTTCCTTTCCATCTGTAGTCTTTCTCACCAGGCCATTTAAACAATGTTTCATAAGAACCTTTCATTTGTAGAACTATAAAACAGCTTATATATTTCCCTCTAATTTCTTAAGCAATAAAATGGGATTTATTTTACTGGCATTTGAAGTGCAAAATGAGAAGCAAATGAACACGATAATTCATGGCCTTCATAAGTGTTCATTTTACATTTTAATTGTTAACATTTTTCCACGTGATATACATCCTTTGGGAAGATATTTTGGCAGTTTGGTTGCCATTCAGTTATCTCCGTGGTTTGGTTTTGAATTGCACAATAAGACTTTCCAGGTAATGGGCACAGTTTCTTATTCAGGATCAAGGGGAACTATACATGAACTAATTATTGGTATTTCAAGGGTGTAAGCAATATGGTAACAGCTGTGTCCCAGAGGTCCTTAGACTTTTTTCAGTGGTAAGATTACCTTTTACCCAGACCTTGCTTTTCAAAATATTTTGCTTACTCCTTGAAATTTTCATAGTCTCCCATATCATGGAATGCAATGAAGATAAAATAAATTGAGTGAGGAAGTCTTTTGCCTTAAAAATATTACATACATAAATTATATCAAAATATAATTTATTACTTTAAATACTAAATACTTTTGCCTCTGAATACTAAATAAGATAGTGTTTGTGGGTTCCATGAAAACTGTTAGGGTAGTTGATGGCTCTCATTTTGAAGCCGGGTGTTTTTTATTCCAAAAGATTCTTTACTAAAGTTTGCATGTTTTAAATAAAGTAATCAGAAATTCATATGTAGGGGCTTACTGCATTGGAGAAAACAGCACATGTCTAGCAAATTTAAAGGTTTCTTTCAGTACATCAATGCATCTGTCTTTTCATAACCATCTGTTATCCAGCAGCACCATCTCTTATTTCCAGCAAGCTTCCTACATGTGTGCAACTTACTGCCATTTCCACTAAGGGTAGTAGAGCAATAAAACCCTTTCAGCTCTCAAGTTTTAAAATAAATAGCCTTTTAACGAGACTGTAAAAGGCATCATTATTAGCAGATTATATAGAATAATTTCCCAAGCAATACATAATGCACGTTGCATCAGAATATTAATCTGTTCGTCCAAATGGTAAAAGAGGTTCTCGTGAGGTTGATGTAATGGAGCTGAAAGTGTTCCTTGAATAGTATTTCTGCCATTTCGTGTATTGTTCTGTGGTCGTGATGTCAACATCTTTTTCATCCCTAAGAAGAAGAAACGCTAGAGGGAACAATGGCTGAGGAAGAGACACCTGCCACTCTTCCTGGGAAAGAGTGCGGGGCTGCCAAGGCCTCAGACCAACCCCAGGGCCTCAGTGAGGGCCCAGCGGAGTCTAGTGTGGAGGCCCACATAGCTCCTGAAGAGAGTGCCCCAGCAGGGGCCCCACAGGAGAAAAGTGTAAAAGAGGTCACCGAGGTGTCTCCAGAAGTAACAATCCCTTCCTCTGCCAGGGAAGGTGTGTCTTTCCTAGGATTTGCATGTGTTCTGTTGCAAATGATCTCTCCAGCAGCTTACCAACCTGATGCCTTTCCAATGCTATTCCATGGCTTGGTCTTCTCATGATCCTGAGACCGATGTTGTAGGTTTAATGAGCAGAGTGTGGCTTGCACAGGTGCTGTGTGGCAGCTAGGTCTTCCACTGCTGCAGCTGATTCTTGGTTTTATTTTGCCATGATACAATACGCTTTGCAGCCAGGCTGACGATGCTGTGTGAGCTTTTTGTCCGCCCCCCTCCCATCTCCAAGTGTTTGCCAGCCACATTGCTAATACATGTATATTTTTATTTTTATTTTTGGGACAGCGATTCATATGCTTTTCTTTCAAATCGTAGACTCGGATTTTGGCACACAGAGGCTTAAATGGTAGAATTGTTTTTGTTTGCAACCGCAACGTGCTATATTTTTTATGCTTCAATGAATTCTGGTTTGGTTTTCCTAAAAGCTCCTGCTGATGCTTCTCATACCATTTCCTCTCCATGGCAGCCAACGTCTTTGACCATCATCATATCTCTTGAGTTTTCATCCATCTAACCTTTATTAGAAGTTCATGAAGTATTTCTTTTCTATTGTTACAACAGGACACACAAGTATATAAGGTAATGATGATCCATACACTTGCTCTTTGAGCGATGACTGAATTTTATTATTTTTTCCCAAATTTTTTCCAGATAATTACATTTAGCTCCAATGACCACAACAAAATACCTGTGACCTTAAAACACAAGTGAGACTCTGAAACCTTTTGCATTGGTGAACAAACAAAAATAAAGAGCCACTTAATTTCTATGAAGTATCTCTGAAGCCACAGTTAGTGCCTCACCATCGATCACAAGGTCATGACCAGGGAGAGAAAGATATTATAAAGATCGGCTCTTTTTAAAATTTGTATTCACATGACCTCTCAGTATTAACAATATAATTCAGATTTTCTTACATCTGTCGTAAGGTCAGCTGATGATTCGGGATTAAGAATTTTGAATTTGTGGTAGAAACTGCCTTGTCAATTTTTTAGGTCATATCACATAAAGTTAATAGCAAATATTTATATTCCTGAAATTTAATCTCAGATGACTCCTTAAAAAATTATGCCAGTAACTTTTCAATGCTCAAAAAATTGGTCCTGGCATTTGTAAATCAAGTTAATTGAAACTATGAATACTTACTATGGATTAATTAGCCTTCTGCCCTTGGCCTGCCAGTTCATTTTCAAATGACAACACAAATGAAAAAGCTCAGTGGACATTCATCCGTTTTTCATATTTAGTCCTTAAAGTATTTTTGTATCTAAATATTACTGATTCAATGTTCCTTAATTTGTCATTTATGTAGAAGGCACATGAATTTTTTTTTCTACTACCGTACACATTACATACTATTTAGGAGAACCCAAACAGAGGAGCAAAGAGTATTCAAAATACACAATTCCTGTATGCATTGATTCGCAACAGCAGTCCATTTCAGCAGTAGTACAAATATATCTCGATCCTGACATTTTCATGTTAATTTTTAAACGGGTAGCATGCTTGCATGTTCCATAGTTTCGTTTTGTTTTCTTACCCTACCATTCATTTGTCATTTCAAAATATAATTTTAAGCTTACTGCCTGAAAGCACTTGCCTATTATCTGTTTAAAAATCAACCCAATTACTTCAGGTTTATTTCCAGCCTCGAAGATGGAGTTCCATGATCAACAGGAATTGACTCCTTCTCCAGCTGAGCCATTAGACAAGAAAGACAAGGAGTCAGAGAAACAAAGTAAGCCTGGTGAAGACCTCAAACATGCTGCCTTAGTTTCTCAGCCTGAGACAACGAAAACTTCCCCTGACACAAAGGACATGCAAGGCACAGAAGAAGAAAGAGCACCTCCCACTCTGTTTGGGCAGCCTCTTGGTGCCGGGCTGGAAGACATGAAACAGAAGACAGAACCGAGCCTAGTGGTGCCTGGTATTGGCCTCTCTGCAGAGCCCCCCACTCCAAAAGAGCAAAAGGACTGGTTCATCGAAATGCCAACAGAAGCAAAAAAGGACGAGTGGGGTTTAGCTGCTCCCATCTCACCCGGCCCCCTAACACCCATGAAGGGAAAAGATGTACTTGAGGACATCCCAAAATGGGAAGGGAAACAGTTTGATTCTCCCATGCCAAGTCCCTTTCAGGCGGGAAGCTTCACTCTTCCTTTAGATGTCATGAAGAATGAAATCGTTGCAGAAGCATCACCCTTTGCCCCTGCCTTTTTACAGCCAGATGACAAAAAATTTCTGGAAGAAACCAGTGGCCCAGCACCTGCCAAAGATAGTTCTAAAGCTGAAGAGCCCCCTAAGGATAAACCCGACAAAGTGGCAGAAGCACCAGCCTCAGAGGCAACCACCTTACCCAAAGATGCCCTCATTCCAACTGTGGAAGAAGGTGTCCCAGAGAAAGTTTTGGGAGAGGAAAAAGGGGCGATCAAGCCAGAGAGCGCACAGAAAAAAGAGCAGGAAGCTACACCTACTGACAAGGAGTCTCAGCCAAAGCTTGAGGAAAAAACAACCGTTTCTGACAAAGAAGCCATGCCAAAAGACAGTGAGCCCCCAAAACTGACAGATGGAGAAACAGGCATCATTCAGCCCTGCATGGAGCACGCCCTCTCAAAAGAAGAACAGAAAGGCCAAGAGCCTACCACAGACGCATTATTATTCCCTGTCGGTTTGGAACAAGCAGTAACCGATTCAGCCATGACCTCCACGACCCTGGAGAAAGTCGTGACCGAACCAGCTGCAGCAAGTGAGAAGAGTGCAACCCAGGACCTTTTTGAAGAAAAAGTTGTGGGCAAAGACACTAAGGTTGAAGGGGCTGGGGCTGCAACATCAGCTGAGCTTGACATGCCATTTTATGAAGATAAGTCAGGAATGTCCAAGTATTTCGAAACATCTGCCTTGAAAGAAGACGTGACAAAGAGCATCCAGCCGGGCAGTGATTACTACGAACTAAGCGACACAAGAGAAAGTGCCCTAGAGTCTTTGGATACCGTGTCTCCCGTGTGTAAAAACGGCGACAAGGGACTTGAGGCCGGCCAAGAGCCCCAGCCCAGGGCCGCAGCGCAAGAAGCAGGGTACAGCACTCTTGCACAGGGTTATCCAGCCGATTTACCCGAAGAACCCAGTTCTCCTCAAGAAAGGATGTTTACTATTGATCCAAAAGTGTATGGGGAGAAGAGGGATCTCCACAGTAAGAATAAGGACGACTTGACGCTAAGCAGGAGTCTCGGACTTGGCGGGAGGTCAGCAATAGAGCAAAGAAGCATGTCGATCAACTTGCCCATGTCTTGCCTGGATTCCATAGCCCTCGGATTCAACTTTGGTCGGGGCCACGATCTTTCTCCTCTGGCTTCTGACATTCTGACCAACACTAGTGGAAGTATGGACGAAGGGGATGATTACCTTCCGGCCACCACACCTGCCCTGGAGAAAGCCCCTTGTTTCCCGGTAGAGAGCAAAGAGGAGGAACAGCCAGAGGGGGGGAAGGCTCCGGGAGAGGAAAATGCTCCGGTTGAGCCATCGTGTGAGTCCCCTTTCCTCGCCAAAGATTATTACAAAAATGGCACCGTCATGGCCCCTGACCTGCCTGAGATGCTCGATCTGGCGGGCACGAGGTCCAGATTAGCTTCGGTGAGCGCAGATGCCGAGGTTGCCAGGAGGAAATCGGTGCCATCGGAGGCTGTGGCCGAGGAGGGCAGTACGGGCCTGCCCCCTGTCACCGACGAGAACCACGTCGTGGTTAAAACGGACAGTCAGCTGGAAGACCTGGGCTACTGTGTGTTCAACAAGTACACGGTCCCGCTCCCGTCGCCGGTTCAAGACAGCGAGAATCTGTCCGGGGACAGCGGGTCCTTTTATGAAGGCCCCGATGACAAGATGCGGAGAGACCTCGCCACGGACCTCTCGTTGATTGAAGTAAAACTGGCGGCTGCCGGCAGAGTCAAAGACGAGCTGGGGGCTGAGAAAGAGGTCTCCCCGCACGTCCCTGGTGACAAGCCGGGCCCGGCTAGGGAGTCGGAGCAGGACAGGAAAGCCAGTGATAAGCTGGATACCGTCCTAGAAAAGGGTGAAGAACATGCGGATGCAAAGGAACACTCCAGGGCAGCGGAAGAGGCCAGCGACCAGGCCGAAGCGTCTGGATTAGGAGCAATCTCCGAGCACCCCCCGACCGCAGCAAAAGATGCATCCCCTCCTGCAGCGGAGGCAGCTGAGAAAGGGCTCAGCTCAGTGCCAGAGGTCGGGGAGGTCGAACCTTCCAGGAAAGCTGCACCAGAACTGGATTTTGTTGCAAAGAAAGCCGACCAGGGTCACGTGGATGTTCACATCAGCGACTTCGGGCAGATGGCCGCGGGGCTGACCCTAGATGGGGGACAGGAGACGGAGCTCCCCCCCGAGGTCGGGCAGGATCTCGCCCCCTCCACGTTGGCGCCTCCGGGTGTCGAGTTTGGCCCCGTGAAGGAAGGCGCCCGTGCCAGCGAGACGGAGATCAAGGAGAAGGTGGCCAAGCCTGACCTGGTGCACCAGGAGGCTGTGGACAAGGAGGAGTCCTACGAGTCCAGTGGCGAGCACGAGAGCCTCACCATGGAGTCCTTGAAAGCCGACGAGGGCAAGAAGGAAACGTCCCCGGAGTCCTCTCTGATCCAAGATGAGATCGCCATCAAATTGTCTGTGGAGATTCCCTGTGCACCTGCTGTTTCAGAGGCCGAGCTGGCCCCGGACGAGAGGGCCGACGTCCAGATGGAATTCATTCAGCAGCCACAGGAGGACAGCAAGGGGACCCCAGATATCTCTGTCACACCCTCCGACGTCCCAGAGCAGGTGCCCGAAGCCGCCGGCATCGAGCCCGCAGAGGCCCGGAGCGAGGAAGACGAGATCGAGGCCCAGGGAGAGTACGACAAGCTGCTCTTCCGCTCCGACACCCTTCAGATCACCGACCTGGGCGTCCCCGGGGTCAGGGAGGAATTTGTGGAGACCTGCCCTGGCGAGCACAAAGGGGTGATCGAGTCCGTGGTAACCATCGAGGATGATTTTATCACCGTGGTGCAAACCACCACCGACGAAGGGGAGTCAGGCGCCCACAGCGTGCGCTTCGCAGCCCTAGAGCAGCCCGAGGTGGAGAGGAGACCGGCTCCCCGCGCCGGAGAAGAGCTCCACCTCAAAGAGCTCCACGTCGATGAGGCCGCCGAAGCCCAGGCCGAGCCCAGGGATGGCTCCCCGGAGGCTCCAGCTTCCCCAGAGAGAGAGGAGGTTGCACTCTCAGAATATAAGACGGAAACCTATGACGATTACAAAGACGAGACCACCATTGATGATTCCATCATGGATGCTGACAGCCTCTGGGTGGACACTCAAGGTGTGCATTATTTTTTTTTTTTTTAATTTTCTACTTCCAAATAAAACGATTTCTTTTTCGTTTTAAACAGTTTAAAAATGTCCCTTTATCTCTGTTCTGCATTTTGTTAAATATATGAAGGATCTTGTACATCTGTTACTAATGCTTTCGTTGTTGTTGTTGTTGTCATGGTTTGCTTTGATCCGCAGATGATGATAGGAGCATCATGACAGAACAGTTAGAAACTATTCCTAAAGAGGAGAAAGCTGAAAAGGAAGCTCGGAGACCATCTCTCGAGAAACATAGAAAAGAAAAGCCTTTTAAAACCGGGAGAGGCAGAATTTCCACTCCTGAAAGAAAAATAGCTAAAAAGGAACCTAGCACAGTCTCCAGAGATGAAGTGAGAAGGAAAAAAGGTTCATTTCACAATAACTTCTTTAAAAATGTTTTTGTATTCATTGTTACTCTTTTGTAGAAGAAACTTCCTAACAGTGGTAACTAATTATTTATGAAATGTCGTTCGGTTTTGCTCCAAGTGTGTATTTTCTCCTGATGGTATGCTTTTTCTTGTGTTTTTTTTTATTCGTAGCAGTTTATAAGAAGGCTGAACTTGCTAAAAAAACAGAAGTTCAGGCCCACTCTCCCTCCAGGAAATTCATTTTAAAACCTGCTATCAAATATACTAGACCAACTCATCTCTCCTGTGTTAAGCGGAAAACCACAGGTGACTCTTCAGTTCTGCAATGTGGCTGGCAAACATAGACATGTATTATTTTTTTTTTTTATCTCATTCCTGTAGCGGCTTCTTCATTTTGTTTTTCTTCCAAGAATCTTAGCAGTCATGAACAATTTCGCTATTAAGTGTCTTGTATCATTATTCTTTTTTTTTTTTTTTTCCCTCCCTGCAGAAGAGGTCATGACCATCTGTTTCTTTGTCATGCTCAGACTTAGCAGTGATTTTTATCTTGGCATTGTGCTCTAGTGTCACGTTCTGGGGATTCCTCTTTTCATTCTGTGTGTTTGGTTAGACGATGACGATGAATATAACCGTGGTATGCATTCTCATTATTTTGCTTATTTATATCTCTCATGCTTAAACCCATACTATATTTGTCCTATTTTCTACATGGTTACTGCCAAATCTGTTACTGATGTTGATGATTTTGCCAAGGATGGATAGTGATTTCAAGATTGAAAATGAAAAGCAAATCTGGGATAAAACTGTGATTGCAAAATTACTTTGCTTCGGATGAAAGAAAAAAAGAAAAGGAAATTGTCTGGTCATCCCATCAGATTTGATTCCTCGTACCCAAAATTAGCAAGGCTTTCAATTCACTGTACTACATCTCTTCACTGACATTCTGTCATTGGGATCTTCTTAAATGTGTTGGATTTAAACTGCTAATTTTCCTATATAATTTAGTATTCCGCATTCCTAGATAAAACTCCTTCCCCCCGAATTTCTTGGAACTTAGGTGTATTTCAATTTTTGCTACCTTCTTATTTTTTTCTGTCTTCTTCAAATATACTTGTTTTTAACTCCTTAAAAAAGTGGTGAAGTGAAAGAGAGAAACTTGCTACAAATCACAATAAAAACTCATACAAATATCTATAATGCAAACTCTATTCCTAAACTTCAGTGCAAACTATTTGCATTAAATGTATAATTATCCTAGGATAATCTTAATTTGCAATACATTTTACTTTAGCATTTATTAAGTAGCACACTTGCAGGCTACAAAGTAAAATATCAGATTGCTAAATGAGAAAGGAATATTTACCTTTACATTGTATATTAGAAGTGCCTTTATATAAACCTTCGGATGGCTTTAAAGGTTAAGAGCAGCATTAACCTTTGTAAGAAAAAGAAAATCAAGGTAATTGATGGTTTTATGATAGTCAATAAAATTCCAAGTATTTTATATTTGTGTTCTTCATATGGGAATCATCTCATGAGCTTTCCTCCAAGAACTAATCTTTAAGGCAGTATTTGAAAGTGTAAACCTCATGAATTATACAGAAACCTTGATGATAAAAGTTCAGGATGAAGAGTGTTTCTCGGTTAGAAATTAATATGACATCTCCAATTTTTATATCAGATCTTAATTCATCTGCATTAAAATTGGAATGTTAGTTCTAATTAGACAAATGCTTGGAGAGGCAGACTCTTGATTCGGGCATAAAAATCCTATATCATGTATTAGAGAATGAAAGAATATATCAGGATTGTGGAATTTTAGAGGAAACATCAAATGGTTTGGTGAAATGTGTGACGTGTCGTTGGTATTTGATTTACCACACTGAGAGTGAATTGCCTATTTAACTCATTCATTAAAGAAAATTTAAGATCTTCAGACTAATTAGGATCTTCCCTTGGTCTGTTCAAATATTAAGATACTCGGGCAGAAAGCATACACCAAACATGGATGTCATTGGCTAAAAGGAAACTATGTCACAGAAATTTAAGAAATATTACAGAAATATTGGGAAAGCATCATTTGCACTACTTCTTTAAAAAAAAAAAATCACTCCAGAATCTTGAATAATCTTACTATCCATCCAGTCCTAAATAGCATAGAGCATCTTGTAGACAGTTAGTTATATTTATGTCAGAGCTGCGTTGTGACATAGAAACCTTTTGGAAACTCATTCAGAGTGCTTATAAGCATAAGCTCCCTCTCACCCCCTGCTCCCCACCCCCAGCCCAGGGTTTTCTCTCTTATGAAAGAAAACCAAGGAGGAGGAAACTACACAAGCTTGTGCCTTTCATTTTCTAAGCACAATTTTTAAATAGGGATAGTTGTTTTTTTTCCAAAACACAAAAGATTGTTTTCAATCATGAGACATATTCGAGTTAAGTCAGGTAAGTCATCAACAGAAAATGTGCTGGAGATAGTGGAGTTTAAAATTGAAACCAGAGGTATAAAACAGCAGCAAGAGAAACAACAGTAACAGATGTGGTAATAATTTCATACAGGAAGTGCATGTGTAGAACAAGTTCTATATTACTGAACTTAAAATTTCTCTCGTGTTTTCTTTCTTTGACCAGCTATTTCTCATGTGGTACGTTTCACGTCAAACAAGTGTGTCATTCATATTGTGAAATGAAGGGATGCAGAGGGAAAGGGGTTGGCTGGTCATGACGGTTTGGAATATGAAATGTAGAAATAACTGTAGGTATGCTGTTGGCTACAAAAAGAGGGCTTGGGATTCTCCATGAACACTCTTTAATATCATGCCAACCCTAAAAACCAGTCACTCCTCCCCCTTTTCGTAAACACTACGGCATTTGGATTATTGTTCTGTGACTTTTGTTCTAAAGGATCTACGCTCATGTAGTAACAGTATTTAAAGGTAGCTTGGTAACCAATAGGAAATTACTTGATGTGCTTACCTGTGCTTTGGTAAACACTGGCTTATATTAATTAGCGCACACTATAGTAGGAGCCACATGCTAGAATGTTCTTATTCCGGTTTCTTCAGTTACTGGATTTGAATCTCGAAATAAGCAAAGTTTTGCTTTGCGTTAGTCTGTTGACACAATTGAGTATTCAAAAGATATTGAAAAATGCATTTTTGCGGTCTTCAGCCACTAAGTTTGGGGTTGTTTATGTCTTCTTTTTTTGACAGCAACAGGTGGTGAATCAAGTCAGGCTTCCAGTGTATTTAAACAGGCGAAGGACAAAGTCTCTGTGAGTAAAATAATTTTTTCCTGGTTCTTCACTTGAAGTTCCCTTTGGTATTGGTGGCAACATCTCAGTAACTTTAGATCTAAGTTAAAAAACAAAACAAAACAAAAACCTTTAGATCTAAGTTAAACTTCAGATGTTTACTCTTAAATGTCATTTTAAATTGTTCACTCACCCAGAATGATTCTTGGTAGCATTTGGGCATGTTTCAATGTCTTCTGGAATGACATGGGATAGCAGTTGGTGAGGGCAGAGCTGGGAACGTAAGCTGCCTCTTTTTTAGTAAGACGGAAATAAACAGCATGATAATCTGGCAAAAATCCGGGAGCTCAATTTATTTGTTTTTCATAGAATCTAGATAAATTATTATAATCAACACCAAACTGTATTTGATAATATATTTTCATTATTGTTGTTACAAAATAAGAGTATGAGAAAGTTACACAACATAGATGAGTAAAAATGTATCATAAATTATCTAAAGAAAACTAGAGTTACCATTTTGATGTAAAATCTTTATTTTTTCCACACAATTATATGCTTAATAATAAAAATGGAAACACAGCATCAGTTTTTTTATAAACACATTTCCCTGTCATGAAACATTCTTGTATATCACTTTAATGACCACATTGCATTTTTTTTAATTTATTTATAGTGATATACTTTATCAATTCTGTCTTATTTGACTTTTAAACTATTTTTATTGCCATTTTAACAATATTACTGTAGAAATCTTTTGGCTTAATCAGTGGATGCATCCATATGCTTTTCCTTGGGATAATTTCCTAATAGTGAAATTACTGTTTCAAGAAGAAAGTCCACATTTAAAGTTTTTGCTACACATTATCAAGTTGTCCTCCAGAAATGTTCTACTATTATATGACCTCCAGCTGTATACAAGTGACTATGTTCATTATTATTATTACTAGATATTCCTATGCTTTTTCTATATTTGCCAAGTTATGGAAATAAAATGTTTGAATTTGATTGAATTAATGATGTTTAACTTCATATGTTTATAAATCTTTAATATTTCTTTTTTTTACTTGTTATGTGATTAACCATTATCTTTTGAACTTCCAAAAGACCACAGCCAACATGAAGTATTTTACTTCTTTCTGATTGAAAGGGAAAAAAATTAAAAGGCTACTAAAGAGGGGCATCTGGCTGGCTCAGTTGGTGGATCAGTTCTTGATCTCGGGGTTGTGAGTTCAAGACCCACATTGAGTATGGAGATTACTTCAAAATAAAATCTTAAAAAAGGGCAGCCCAGGTGGCTCAGCAACTTAGCACTGGCTTCATCCCAGGGCCTGATCCTGGAGACCCAGGATCGAGTCCCACGTCGGGCTCCCTGCATGGAGCCTGCTTCCTCCTCTGCCTGTGTCTTTGCCTCTCTCTCTCTCTCTTTCTGTGTCTTTCATGAATAAATAAATTTAAAAATCTTTTTTAAAAAAATAAAATCTTTAAAAAAAGACTACTAAAGAAATCCCAAAATTACAACAAATAGTTTGAATGATATTAACTAGTAGTGTATCACAGTGTTCTGGGGTTTAGACATGGTGTATAACATGTAAATCACAACTCTTTGTTTAGCATTCTAAAAACTAATAAGATTTTAATGCCAGCTGGTGCAACCACTCTGGAAAACAGTATGGAGTTTCCTCGAAACGTAGGAAATAGAGCTACCCTATGACCCAGCAATTGCAGTACTAGGTATCTATTCTAAAGATACAAATGTAGTGATCCAAAGGAGCACTTGCACCCCAGTGTTTATAGCAGCAATGGCCACAATAGCCAAACTATGAAAGAGCCCAGATGTCCATCAACAGATTAATGGATAAGGTGTGGTATATATAGATAGAGAACATCAATTTGTTCTCTCTCTCTCTATCTCTCTCTCTCTATATATATATATATATACACACACACACAATGGTATATACCCAATGGAATATTAGTCATCAAAAAATGAAATCTCGCCATTTGTAACGACGATGATGGAACTGGAGGGTATTATGCTAAGTGAAATAATGCAATCAGAGTAAGACAATTATCATATGATTTCACTCATGTGGAATTTAAGAAACAAAATGGAGCATAGGGGAAGGGAGGTAAAAAAACAAGACGAAATCAGAAAGGGAGACAAACCATAAGAGACTCTTTATCATAGGAAACTGAGGGTTGCTGGAGGGGGGAGGGGTGGGAGTGATGGGATAACTGGGTGATGGACATTGAGGAGGACACCTGATGTAATGAGCACTGGATTGTTATATAAGACTGATGAATTACTGGCCTCTACCTCTGAAACTAATATACTATATGTTAATTAATTGAATTTAAATTAAGAAATATAAACATAAATATTAAAAAGGGATTGAGAAGTAAAACCTAGTAAGATTTTAGCCTTCTGCTTTTCATTTATTTTTATTTATTGTGAAAAGTAGAAATTCATTTCCAGTGACTGCCACACTTCTTATATGATTTTGAGCCTAAGGGACTTTATGTTAATTTTAAAAATTGATTTTTATATAATGTTTTCAGACATATTCCTGAACAGATGGCAACCTGTAGAATCCATGTATTGCTTTGGTAAATATTGGACTTGAGAATACTATAACTTCAAGATTTCTGTCTCTTTACCTTTTGTTTCTGATGGGGAACTAGCGAGTTGTGGTGGTTAAAGGCAAGCTTATAAAGCAGACCAGGTCCAGGTCTTGAACATTTATTAATTATATGATCTTCCTCTCCCTAGGTCTAAATTTTCCAAAAATTAAGGAGGAGAAAAACAATTCATATCTCCTAAGTAGTTACAAAAATTAAATATGGTTAATTATAAAACAGTATACTGTAGGATGCCTAGAACATAGTATTTATTCAATAAATAGTGATAGTAAGTGTAGTTATTATTTGAAAGGTAGAAGTCTTTAGGAGCAGATATAGAAAGTAAGTCAGCTTCCTCTCATTAAAAAAAGCATTTTCAAGTGGACATTGTCTAGAAAAGCTTTTTTTCTTTAACTTTTTTTTTTTTTTTTTTTTTTGGTTTTTAATTCCAGTTAGTTAACATACAGTGTAATATTAGTTTCAGGTGTACAATACAATGATTCAACACTTCCATCCAACGCCCAGTGCTCATCACAACAGTGCAGTTCTTAATCCCCCGCATCTATTTAACCCATCTTTCCCACCCACCTCCCCTCTGATAACCATCAATTTGTTCTCTATAGTTAAGAGCCTGCTTCTTGGTTTCTCTCTCTCTCTCTCTCTATCTCTCTCTATCTCCCCACCCCCTTTGCTCATTTGTTGTTTGTTTAAAAACTATTCAGGAAATTTTCAAGTCCCTTGGTCTTCAAGTAACTCAATGGGAATTGGCATTCAATGCTTACACTTAGGAAAGAAATCATATACATCTTCTGACCAAAAAAAAACTAATTTTTTTCCTTATAAATATCTCACCTTTCTGAAGAAGAGAGACTAGGCCACCATTCTTTCTTTTGCTCATTTAACTTCTTTTTCTTCCCTCATCACCTCATCCTCTTCCTAAAAATTTCCTAAAACCCCAAGACTATTATTATCTGTGACTTTCAGTACATCCATTAGAACAATTCTGTCTGATTTTTCAATTGATCTTTATTGTGAACCTGATCTATAATCCTTCATTTCATTTGTTGTGTATTTTTTGTTTTGTTTTTTGTTTGAATGCAGGATTAGTAGTTGTGTTTCATAATTCAAGGTAATCCAATTATTCCATTTTTTCTTTCCCGTATCACTTTTGAAATTTGTGGGTAGCATCAATCAGAAAAGAAAGACTTGGGTTGACCCAGGCACGCTGCCCACTCAAGACTCTGGTTTTGTCAAGCCAGAAGTGATGTTTGCAGTCTGTTAATGTGTCTGCCCCTGTTAAAGTGCCTGTGGAGCTAAAAACTTAAGATAAAGCTGTCCATTTCAACTGTTATTGTTGTACAGCTAAATCATATTAGTTATTGAAGACAGAATCTCCTTGGCTTCATCATACCTTTCTGTATTTTTAACAAAGTCCCCCGTGAGACATGTGGCATACCAGCACAAGCTGCTTCCAAAAGCTGGACATCCAACCCACTGATTTTCACTTGCCAAATATCTCTCCAGGGACTACCAACACCTGGAAACTAAGCCCTGTGGTTTTTATGGGCAATATTTTTAGTGCTAACTTTCATTTTTAGCATTTAAAACACATTATACAAACTGTAGTCTATGCATAAAAACGTTATTAATTCTATGGTATGCTTTGGCCCCCGGTGTACATTTTACTCATAAAATGAACTAATTTTATATAAAATCCATAATTTTCTGATGAAATCAATGCAGATATCTGAAAATTCATTTTCTCAACTTTAAGGAAGTATTTTCTAAGGCCTTAAATATACCTTGTTCTAAAGTCCTTGAAATGTGATCAAGATATTGATTATAAATATGCCTTAAAGGGTGTATTTATTAAAGGAACAATTCCAACAGACTCTCAAGATATTTTCCAAATGCGGTATCATTGCAAGACTTACAGATTAATCAGAATTTATATGTACAATTCATGAAGAATATTTTGATCTATAGTCTCATATATAAGTATTCTTAAGTTCCAGTTGGAAATGAGTTGCTCAATGAAAATTTCTTGCTCTCACATAAATATACATTTCTATCATTGATTATAACCATTGATCATGTGGTCTTATTCAAAGTAGGTATTTAATTTCTTATGTGTTTATACATTTTTTATTTTCCTTTTACTTCATAGTTTGGTTTATTTTGTGCTTTTTTTTGTTTTCTTTCATGGCTAGAATGCTACTTTGTCAAAGATTCCTGCCTTACAGGGTAGCTCAAAGTCCCCAAGATGCAGCTCTGCTTGCCCTAGTACGTCTCAAAGGGCTACATTTTCTGACAGTTTTTCAATACAGCCCTCCTCCTCAGCAGGCTCCACAGACCGTTTGCCATACTCAGAATCAGGGAACAAGGTAAGGCAGCAGGTCAATTGAAGGTTCAGAAAAGAATATAATTTCAGGGTTTATGAGACATGATTCAGTAAATATATAAAAACAAAGACTAAATTCTAAAATATTTGACATATAAGCATTTGACCCTCTTAAAAACAAAAGTCCCAATAGTTATTAATAGTTAACCAGTTTTTAAAAAGTATTTTTCTAGGTATACTGTCCATTATTAATTTATTTGGTATCTTGTAAAATTTTAAATACAAACCAATAAAATAAAATATATATGATATTACACATAATATATAATAAATACATATTATACATAGTATATAATCTATAATATTGTATAATCTAATAATGACAAATTACATATAATATAATATACCATTTGGGCTCAATCAGACACATCAGGATTTAATATTGCCTCTGCTACCTATGAATGGTGATCTTGAAAAAATTACATAAACTGAATCGACTTGTTTTCTTGACTATAAAATGCACATAGTATTTTGTGGCAAGAATTAAATCATAAATGGATGTAAAGTACTTAGAATTCCAGTTACATAAATGCACAATATATGACAGTGGTCACTGTTAACTGGTATGCATGGAATGCCCTTTGGCAGTCATTTCTGATTAATAAGTTATCATGCTAATGAAGATTTTTTAAGTAAAATTATTAATTTACTGGAGATTACCTTAGTAAATTCATTTTACCCATTTATTATTTAGAATTTGAATTTCATGATCCATTGTTAGCACTAACTCCAGAATAATATATGTTTATAACACTTCTAGGCAAAAAGGAAGTTGAAGTTTCAAAGTAGAAATGCTTATAAATATATGAAATCGGTAGTATGTGTTAAAAGAAATTTAGCTATCAGCACAGGAGGAAAAATGAGCAATATAATCACTTTGTATAATTGAAGGTGCACAAGAACCCAACGTGTTTTTTCCCCAATCAGGATGGAGTAACCAAGAGCCCAGAAAAACGTTCTTCTCTGCCCAGACCCTCCTCCATCCTCCCTCCTCGTCGAGGTGTATCAGGAGACAGAGATGAGAATTCCTTCTCTCTCAACAGTTCCATCTCCTCTTCAGCACGGCGGACTACCAGTAGGTTTATTTTGATTTGCGGTCCTTCTTAATCCTTTAAATGTCATAAAGCTTATTATGTGTCTATATTTTACATCTTCCAAAGAAAACATACACTGGAAACAGATTCTATTTCTTCCAAGAATCAGAAACTCCACACTGTGGATGGATCCAGAACACCTACCTGTGTGAGTTAAAATGATTGTTGTGGAAAATGAGTAGCTACAAAGAAGTAATCAATAGAGAAAAGTAAGAGTCAGGAATTAAAAAAAAAAAAAAAAAAAAAAAAATATATATATATATATATATATATATATATATATATATACCTTTCTTAGGATTCCAAGTCCTAACATCTAACTAGGAAGTCAAATTTCAAAACCTAGGATTCTGTTCAATTTGTTAAAAGTTTGCATTCCAGTGAGGGTGTAAATATAACATGTTTGGTGTAATTGTTTCAGTTTCTTTTGATTGATGGCCCATGGTGAACTGGTTGGCAGTTATCACAGTCTAAATAAAAAATATAAAAATGTTCCAATCATTACCCACTCATGTGTTTTGGTACTACCAGGATTATCTAGTTAAAGCATGGACTCAAATTATTTTCATAAATATGTTTCTATTACAAGAAAAATAGCTACCACTTATGGAACACATAGAGATGCTAAAATCTTAAGACACAGTTTTCACTGAATTTAATTAACAATGCTGATGGGTTGGTATTAATAATCTCATTAAATCTACCGATGAGAAAAAAGAGGGTAACTTGTTCAATTCTACTAAGATAGACAGTGGTTGAATTTGGTTTTTAGCTCACTGATAATTTCATAACCTGGCCACCAAGAGCCAATTGAATATGGCTATATAATTCTGGTCTTGAAATGTCATTTTTGTGGAAAGCAATAAAAATCATAGAGTGCACACTAATTTATCACATTAGCCTTGTTATATCCCATTTCATATGGTCAGTTGAGAAATCTACCTATCGTTTGCCCTTATGTTAAAAAACCAAAAGGACACAGGATAACTTTCACTTGATACATGCAAACTGTTCACCGAAAGATGTAAAATGATCCTTTCTCCAGAAGGCTGAACCCAGACCAATGGGTAAATAGACATCATCTGTAGATAATAATTATCTACGAAGCTCTCTTGAGCTCACTCCTTGTAATTATTTTAGCAAAGATTAATTATCCCCTTTCTCAGGAAGAACTTTCCACACTGATGACCAGTTGTACTAGATGACTCAAAGATCCCTTTCACTTCATTGATTTAAAAGTTAATGAGTTATATACCTTTATCCTCTATAAAATTTCTAGAATTTTTGATTTTACAAAGTATACATACTTAGTAGTAAAAAATAAAATTTATTCCTTTCCCATAAAGCAACAAAAAAAGTGAAGGAATTTGAATAATGTATGTAAACAATGTAAATAAATGTTCTGTTATTAAAATCAATATGTTATTTTAAGTGAAAAGATTTTAAGAGCTAAGAAGCTAAATAAGCTAAGAAGCCATGTCTGGCTTAGAATTTAGTATCATCTGGATAAATGAGCTTTAGTGTCCTCATTCTTAAATCTGGAATAATAAGAGCGCCTCTAACTACTATGTTTGGTCATCAAATGTTTAGTATTCACAAAAGTGCTTTGAAATCAAGGTGGTATAAGTCTCATTTATAGCATTATGCTTTCAAAAAAGTATTTGAAATGGCATTCAAACACATAGTTAAAAAGTTAATATGAAAGAAACATAGTATGAGAAAATGAAAGGAAGGAGTTAAATAATAAAATGACCCTAAGGTCCAAGTTGAGGCGAAGAAATGTGTCCCACAATAGCCTGTATCATTGACGGTAGTGGTAAGGGTGGTATTGATTTGACTCCAAGCTGCCAACTAGCAATGAAAGTATAGGAGAAAATAATCAGGTACAAGCTTCACTGTGACTATATTGTTAAAACATCCAATTTTTTTTTTCTAAGAAGAGAAATAGATATTTTTTGGTATTAAGCACTGAGATCAATTTCCATATAAAGGAAATACATGATACTATAGAATAATGTCTGAGATAATTGCATCCCTTTTAGTAAACACATTTGCAACTCACAGCATTCCTCAATGTAAGCTGAAGGAGTAACATTGAAATACAATTCAGTAAATGACTTTATACGCAGGTCAAAATTATTGCTGTCAATACCCAGTTGTAGGTTGTATATCTGCCTGAATCTTGGAATGATTTTATTGCACAAAAGAGCAAGTGATCCACATATCACTCAAGGAAATCTGGAGTAAATACTAGCCCACATAGAACAGGAAGCGCAGACTCTTTTGCCAACTTACAGCAGATCCGCATGCCTTAACTTTCCATACACAAGTATGAAAAACCTCTGACGCCTTCATAATGAGAAGTAAAAATAAATCAAGAAAACCGCACTTCTTTGCATTGATAGCAATGCATGTTCAAAAAAATGTCACCAGGTTATAAGTCTAAGAAAGACTTTCAGCTTTTTTTTTTTTACTTTCAGCTTTTTTTTAGCATTGTAATCCATAAATATTCTAAACTCTTTAGAAAGTTAATGTATTATCTGAGGGAAAGCATGTCTTGAGGAGAATTTTCTGATGTTGTGGTTTTGGTTTGGTTTTGTTCTGTTTGTTAATACAGGGTCAGAGCCAATTCGCAGAGCAGGAAAAAGTGGCACTTCTACACCCACTACCCCTGGATCAACTGCCATCACTCCTGGCACCCCACCAAGCTATTCTTCACGTACCCCAGGCACTCCTGGAACCCCTAGCTATCCCAGGACCCCTCACACACCAGGAACCCCCAAATCTGCCATCTTGGTGCCCAGTGAGAAGAAAGTTGCCATCATACGTACTCCTCCAAAATCTCCTGCTACTCCCAAGCAGCTTCGGCTTATTAACCAACCACTGCCAGACCTGAAGAATGTCAAATCCAAAATTGGATCGACAGACAACATCAAATACCAGCCTAAAGGGGGGCAGGTAAGAATTACATGAACCCATACTTGCTGCCAGAAGTAGAATCCCACTTATGACTAGAATGCCTTCCTCATAATATAAACAAAGAGTTCTTACAGTAAAAAGGAGGTGGAGGTGTTAAAAAGTTACTTGTTATGATTCATTGCCAAGAGTTTGGACCTCATCTGAGAAAGCTGGCTTACAAAATATAATGAAAATCATGTAACGTGTCCATTCTGTATGATTAATTATTGGGTAAAAATTGATTTCACCATACAGGAGAATCTTTCCATTGATTGCCTAGCTGATCTTTTCTGAATGTCTCTCTAACGCCTGGTGGACTTTAGCATAAGAGATTAAAATTACATTTCTGATATGAACTTCAGTGTTCTAGTTTAGATCCTATTAACCTCATTTGACGATCTTTTAATGATTTCACTTTTATTTCCTTCCTTCATTGGTGATTTCCTGTGACATCTTTCTACCATTTCCCCATGTTCACTCCAAAATCAGCATGATTCACCAATTTTCTTCTTTGGCTGCTCATGCTTAAAAATTGCAAAGGGTGGACATTCATGTTGATAATAGGTAGTTCTTTATAGTTCTGATGAATGAAATTATTGTGTTAGAACTTCTCTTTAAGATTAATTGTATTGAAGAGGGTTATTAGTAAAGCTCTACCTATTAACTCTTAACTTCAGCTCCAGTACAGCCATTCATGTTTTTTGCCAACCAAGGGCCTTTGCGTTTTGTCTTGACCTGAACCTTGCTTATACACTGTGTGTTTAGATGAAGCAATTGGTCTGGAAGGAGATAATACAAATATCACTTAGTATTTCCTTTGTGATTTTGATCTACCTGTAGGATAGTTGGACTTTTCTTGTCATTAAAGAGACAAAACACCCACCCGTGAGAGAAAGAAGAAAGTAAGCAATAATTTCCCTTGTATATCGACAAATCTGTGATGCCCTCTTGACATTTCCAGAAGCCTTTCTTTTAACTTCAGTGTTCTTTTCTGCAGGTCTTTCTTGTTTATATTATATTTTCTACACGGATTTTTTTTGGTTCCCTCTTTTATGCCAAAGAAAATGTATTTTCAGGCAAGTTTAGAAGAAAGATCTTGCCAAAAATGTGAAGCTATCCAGGACTCCTACTCACTGCTGAAACAAAAATTCAGTGTTGCCTCTTCCCTTAGCAGCAAACTTATTTGCTATCTCATTGTGATTGTGTTCAAGAAAACCCAAGAAGTTACGAAAAATCAACCAAAGGAATTGGGGGAAGCAGAGGGTGGGGACTCTCCATATGCCCTGTCGGGAATGACAATAACATTCTCTAATAATAAAGTCAGAGACAAATGACAAATGCTTTTTCATAAAAAGATGTTATTAAAATATGAGCTGCAAGAAATCTTTTTAAGCAAAACAAAACAAAAACTAATTCTGCCAAATTTTATCCTGTGACTTCATAAATCTCATATTATTCTTGCATTCCTCAGAATTTTGCACATCCAAGAGAATAAAAAATTTGGGACCTTTTGGAAATATCCAAATGCTTATTTTATATTTACGCACAAATAATAGACTAAGTTAAATAAGTGCCAATTTGAAAGTATCATTTTAGTTTTTGGTGAGATACTTCTTAAAATAGAGTAGCTATTATATATATTTAAAATCAATTCTCTTTCTATAAGTATCCTTGTATGTAGTATTTTTATTATCTAAATGTGAGGTTTACTTGCTTATATTCGAGAAAATATTGATACTGAAAAAGTATGTTTCTTCTTAGAATCACAAGATATTTTTTGAAACAATTTTCAAGATATTTTCTCAAAACTAAAAAGAAAATTTAATTAAAATGGAGTAATTATTGATATAATTGATATAATTTGACATGAAAATTCCATAATAGGGACAGCTGGGTGGCTCAGTGGTTGAGCATCTGCCTTCGGCTCAGGGTGTGATCCAGGGGACAAGGATCAAGTCCCACATCAGGCTCCTTGCAGGGAGCCTGCTTCTCCCTCTGCCTGTGTCTCTGCCTCTCTCTTTCTCTCTCTCTCTCTCTCTCTCTCTCTCTCTGTGTGTCTCTCATGAATAAATAAATAAAATCTTAAAAAAAAATAAAATTCTATAATATAGCTCTTATTCAAATGACTCCTCACAGTAGAGAGGCATAAAGAATGGTTTTACCCTTAGTTTTGTCCAAATCACTAAGGTTAAACCAGTCCAAAAAATAGGAACACTTCTTTTCCTTTCTGCTTCTTTACCATGTCTGTGAATATGTTTTTGTCTAATTTCAGTTGACTTCTGCTATACTCAGTAATTTATAAAGCTGACATAAAGATGCCTTATTTTTTTGAAGTCAACTAAAACTGCCTTAGAGATTGTGGTAATTAAGGACTAATAAAGACATATGACATAAAAATTATAGAACAAAAAATAGCCTTAAACTCACAGTGTCATTTGAAGAAATCTCTTCTTTGACAAGGCAAGTGGGTAACCTGCTGCAAAATTACTCTATCGCAGCTGCAATGACTTGGAAAAAAAATACACAGCAGTGAAGTTATTATGAAGTGACTTTGTTGCAGAACCACAAGGTATCCCCTCACCAAGATAGATGGAAGGAAGATATTTGCCTCTATTTTATGATAGATGGTATAATGCATTTAAATTGGAGGGGAAATGAATTGGGAAATTGAGGCACATTACAGTTGAACTGTCTTTGTAGGAAAAATATATCACTTAACACTCTAACATTAACCCTTTAAAAGCCTTAAACACAAAGAATGAGGAGAAATTCTTTTTTTTTTTTAATTTTTTATTTATTTATGATAGTCACAGAGAGAGAGAGAGAGAGGCAGAGACACAGGCAGAGGGAGAAGCAGGCTCCATGCATGGGAGCCTGACGCGGGACTCAATCCCGAGTCTCCAGGATCGCGCCCTGGGCCAAAGGCAGGCGCTAAACTGCTGCGCCACCCAGGGTTCCCAGAAATTCTTTTTCAATATGTGTTAAACTGGAAGTTTTGACCGGATGGTTCATTAGCATTTTGTAAAATGACTAGAAAAAAATTTTTGTGTTAAAGCTCCTTAGAAATTATCCAGATGAGATGCTATCCCTTCTTCTCTGATTGAGGATCCACAAATTCACTCTGTTAGGGAAATTGAAGCTACCGGCATGTTGTTCCCAATTATAAATTGGATAACCCTAGGGTGTTAGAATGGACAGTGGTCAACTCAGAAGAGAACAGGACAACAGCAGTACTTCTGTAGGAGACAAGTTTTTCAATACCAATATGTAGCCTGTAGATCTTGAGAAAAATAATCAAACAATTCTTATTAATAAATAAGGGAGCAAACTTACAGATGTAACCTTAATTCTCCTACACAGGCTCTAATGTTATAAAATCTGGAGTGGTTAGAGTGTATGTAAATGATTTAATTTCAAAAGCTATATTATTGCTGTTTGTGCAATCACTAAGATTTGGGAGGGGAAATATATAGTAAAAAATATATGTGTCTTGGAAGTTCAACAACTTTCCAAGTTGGGAAGCCTTATTATTTGTCTCAATTTGAGCATTTATTGCTCTTCCACAGGTATAGGTTGTATGCTTACAGTGATTATCACTTTATGAAAAGTCCAGTTTTGTATTAGAAGAGAAGCTTAGCTCTGTGGCTCAGTTCAGTGAGGCAAATCGATGGCTAATGGAATAGATAAACTCACTGAAAACATGAGGAGCTTTACAGAAAGCAGTAAAGTTAATCTGTTCAGCAAAACACAAATTCATTCTACTGGAAAGAACATATGCGATCTGAGATTCACTGTAGATAGTGACCTTGGTAATTTAACTCAAGGCCCAGGTAAGACTGTCTTAGTAAGTGTATTAATTTGAATCTATTTCAGTATAGTTAACTCCCTAATCTGCATTAATCTAAATCTAAACTTTAGAATAAGTAATGTTAGCTTTTTAAGAACACAGCTGCTTGATTTAAACAAAAATAGGAAAATAAAAATTTCTCTAAATGCATCACATAAAAAAATTAGGCAAGAACTCAGTGAATGGTACTCTTTTTTTTTTTTTAACCTTTTCTATCAATGCATCAGGTTTTCTATATGGTGCTTTGATTTACATGAAATACTTATACATGCTTTAACAAGTTTCTTGTTTTTTGGTCTGTCAGCCTTATGAAGATCAGTATACAAACCACAATTTTTGTATAGTTGTTATAGTTGAGAGTTACTGGAGAGGTGGCTTCACAAAGGCTGTTTGCATTTATAGTTGTTGGATAGAATGGTTAGGTAGATCATGATCTCTGCAAGGCCATGTCTGTGGATTTGATTGATTGTCTTGTAAATCATGTACTTCTCCTTCATTCATGGAGCAGTCAGTCATTTTTAGGTCAGATAGGCTAAAAAGATGGTGGTCTTCAAGCAAGTCATTCGTGTTCAATAAGAGAACAGTACTTCTCTTTTATATAAAGAATCCTATAGAACTTGTCAGTTTATTACCTTCCCAGTCAGTGTTGCCCTAGCATCTTTTTAAAAAATTTACTTAGATAAATCCATTAGACTAGGACCTATATCCTCGCATTCTAGAAATAATCTATCTTCTGTCTCTCGTTTCTATATGGACCTGTTGAATTAAGGAACATTGGATGTCAGAGATATTCAGTTCCTTATAGTCCACCTTTCACATTTTCATAGAATAAGAAATGGAAGTCCTTATATTATCCACATCTGGCATACAGGGCTTCTAATATCAATCCTTTAAAGGCTGAGCTATAAATTCAAGTTCTATAATTTTGTGTTTAATGAAGAATCACTTGTCTAAAAGTATGCAATTTAATGCACCTATGCACCTTAATCATTGTTTTGTTCACTTTAACTTTTGTTGCACAACAGGAGACTGACAATACTTTAACATTCCCTGCATGCCAAGGTTTTATTTCACCAGGTTTGAAATTTGAGGATTTTGGTCTTTTATAATATTTATGTGAAATAATTTTATGCAAATAACGTGTTAGAGTAATACACTACTTAAAAGTTGAGACCATTAAATCTGGGCAGTTATGTTGCATTTCTCATCATATTTTGTATTCTCCTACACTAACTGATTATTTTTGTAAATAATTCTAAAAGTCAATGTTTTGAAATAGAGTATAGATTCTAGCTTTCAAATTCCTATAGATAATGTCAAGGACAAATGATGAAATGTTAATTTTAAAATCTACCTTGGCACCTTTAGAATAAATGATGGCTGTCTTATATTTCCTCAATAGTTCCAGAGTTTTACATTCATTTTACTCATCATTTATTCAACAGGTATTTGTTGAGTGCCCATTATACTGCATACTGTATTCTAGGTACTGAGAATGTAACAATGAACAAAACAGACAATTTTTTTAAAAATTCTTGTCTTCATAGGATTTACATTTTAGTAAGAAAAACAAGTCAGAAAATTTTATATCAGAAAACATATGTAACAAAATGAGAAAAACAACAAATCAAAGAAGAGATTTAAGTTATGTGGAAAGATTACATTTCTTGATAGAGTGACTAGGAAAACCCTGAGGAGGCGATAATTTGAATACTTTATGGAAGCCAAGGACTGAGCCATGTAAAGAACTGGAGGAGAGTATTTCAGGCAGAAAAAACCTACACACGAAGAAGCCCTGAGGTAGAAGGATGTCTGGCATGTTTTAGGAACAGCAAGAATATTAATGTGGTTGATGCCACATAGATAGTTTAGAGTAGAAAGTTAAATTTTCTTTTTAAATATCATTATACCTATTCAAATAATAGGACTTTGCCAAGTCAAATCCTAAGAATCGTCTTTTCATCTCCTGCTCCTCATCCCATATCCTGCCCATCACTGTGTTAATTTAATTCAAGTATCTTTTGTAGGGTAATGTAGGGTAATGAAAAGTAATGCATTCTTTGTGTCCAGAATAGCTCTTAGATCTGCCCCATTTATCGTAGTTTGCTCTGCACCACCCTAGTACAGGATACATTATCCCTTGTCCATGTCACTGCAATAGTCATTAACTTCTTTAACTGGTCTCCCTGCATCTGCTCTTTTCTAGATCTAATGTACTCCCTATAATATAACCAGTGCTTCTCACCACACTTGTAATTAAGTATCCCATCGTAAAATTAGTTATTTAATGTCTATCTTGTCTCACCTACTAGACTCTAAGCTTCACAAAATCATGGATGAGGTCCATCTTGTCCTCAGGATCCAGTACATAGTAGGTGCTTAATAAATATCTGTTGAGTGAAAGTTGAATGAATGTAGTACACCATATGCATGGAGAGATGCATTCTTTCTAGTGACTTATTGAATGAAGTGAATGCTTAGTGCCATTACAGTTATGACGCAAAGAAACTTTCCATGTTTGGACCACAGTGAATTTTGGCTAAAAGAATATTAGGCCAGGATATAAGAGCTGAGTTCCTCTTACAACTTTTCTATTAAAGTGTTATGTGACCTTAGATACTAACCTCTCTGGTCCTCAGGTTTCTTATTTTTATAAGAATAGACAAAATATACTTCTTTTTGTAGCACCATCTCATTTAATGTATTAGCACCATCATAATATAGCAATACCTCACATAAGCAGACTGTGAAGTCACTTTAAACTCTCAAATGCATGGTTCTACTTAGAGTATGGTAGTATTTCACATTACAGCTCATTAAAAATATTAATTTAGTTATTCTAATAGATTCCATAAGTATCTGTACCACAAAGGACCAGCTGAACTTAAGTAAAAAAATCAATGTTTCTGAAGTAAGAGGAATGTAACTGGGGAAGAAGGGACACTAGAGAGAGGAAGGAGAGAATGAAATGAGTGAAATGTAGAGAGGAATCTTTTTTATATTTTCTTATAAAGTTTCAGGCATTATCTTGAGGCTTTTTTAGGCCTTTAACATCTAATTTGAATAAGTTGCTTTCATTTTTATATTCAAGGAGAAAATAGAGTTAATGCTGGAGGCAAGTAATAAATTATACTGAAACAGGTTTTTTTTTTTCTTACGTTATATAAAATTATGATGGCCACCATTGTGAAGGGCCTACTGAATGCCAGTAACATATAAGTAAATTTATAAAACTTTAAATGAAAAAAGAATTGAAACTTACTTAGATTTATTTCTCATTCACATGAGTATCATTTTGTCAAACATTTACTAAGCCCCTGCTGAGTACTATATGAGAAAAAAGGAATGAGACAACAAGGCAAGGTCTCTATCATCTAGGCAGAAAAGAAGTGGCTTCTTTTTTTTCATTTCTCATCTTCCCCTCATGCCTTACCCTTATGTAATTTAAGCTCTTTACAAGCCATTTATTTCCATCTCATTGGGCTACAAATAAGTGCTAAATAAAAAGTTATAAAATACTCCATGAGCTTTAAAATAGTCAACCCAGCATGAAGGAAAACTGTTCACTGAAATGCATTATATTATCGTGACAAGGTTGTGTGTGTGTGTGTGTGTATGAGGGACAGAGAGAGAGAAAGTCAATATTTTCTCAAAATGAAATTTCCTTGGTATCACAGATCCTGTCTTTATGCAATAGAATATTTATAACTATAATTCAAGTATATTTTGTAAAGTAATGTAAAATTTTGGGGTTAAGCTTCATTAACATTAATTATTTTTAAAAAAAACTTTGAAAAAGAATTACTACTTTGGGCTTACAAAGTTAAGACCTATAGAGTTCCTTTTTGTTTGTTTGCTGTCCATTTACAAGCCAAGCAAGAACATGGGGTACTGCTGTTCCACCAAACAGTTCTTTACAAATTTTTCAGCATGATCTATTCAATCTCAAGGTTCAATGTCTGTTCCACCAAACAGTTCTTTACAAATTTTTCAGCATGATTTATTCAACCTCAAGGTTTTTAATGTGGTTGTCTTTTCTGTGCTGTGTGGCACAGCTGCATAGAAAAATTGGTCTGACACCTTAATGGGCCCTCTAATTTATCCTTTTCCTTTAGCTCCATGGAATTGTACATTTGACACGAATTGTTTTTCTATTTAAATGTGTATTCCAGTATGTTTATTGCTTGTATTTGATCCATTGAGTTTTGAAGATGTTATTGGTCAGTATAGGCAGAGCTATTTAAAATTTGGAATAGATTATGAAATTTGTATGCATTGTAATCTGAGCACAGGGTTGTTAACAGATGAATCTTTGAAAAACATAATCTATTCCAAAAAATGTTCATTCTTCAGAAATATCTGATGTGGTCATATTTTTTTAATATATGATACCTTAGGACTCTATATAGGTGAGGTAAATAGCTTTTGTTAAAATTGAATGCTATGGAATGGGAAATACTTTTGGGGGAGAGAGAGAGAAGTGTTTTTGTAATCCAAGGACAGGAAAGGCTTCATTTTAAACACTCTGAGAAATGAGGTAAAGCCAAAGGAAAAGCTTAATCCCTGGTAAGGTTGAAGGGTCACTCACCACTACCCTTTCAAAAGAAAAAGAAAGCATTCTTTCTAAGACAACATTGGATGAAGGAAGAAAGAAATGATAGAGCAATGGAGGTTCATACCTAGAGGATGCCTGTAGAGCGTAGCACAATCTTGCAGGAGAGCCAAGAACAGAATCCAAACTTCTAGACTCCCAGTTACTCTCCATATCTTGCTATCTTGAGCTGACACATGGGTCTCTTGATAAAGAAAGCAGCATCGAGTATGTCAAATAAAAAAAAAAATCAAAATCCCATTGCTTAAGAAATACAAGTTGGGGGATCCCTGGGTGGCACAGCGGTTTGGCGCCTGCCTTTGGCCCAGGGCGCGATCCTGGAGACCCGGGATCGAATCCCACATCGGGCTCCCGGTGCATGGAGCCTGCTTCTCCCTCTGCCTGTGTCTCTGCCTCTCTCTCTCTCTCTGTGACTATCATAAATAAATAAAAATTAAAAAAAAAAAAGAAATACAAGTTCGCACTATGATTGATGCCTCTGGTTCATAAATTATTTTACTAAATGCTATAAATTAGGGTTACATTTTCATTTTACATGTTTCAAATTTCCAACTAATCTCTAGTAAGAGAGATTTGTTCTTTCTATAGACACATCCTACATTTTGTCTTCCTTTTTTTTTTTTTTTTTTTTTTATTTATGATAGTCACAGAGAAAGAGAGAGAGAGGGAGAGGCAGAGACACAGGCAGAGGGAGAAGCAGGCTCCATGCACCGGGAGCCCGACGTGGGATTCGATCCCAGGTCTCCAGGATCGTGCCCTGGGCTAAAGGCAGGCGCCAAACCGCTGCGCACCCAGGGATCCCTACATTTTGTCTTCCTGTCCTTTCCTAGAGTAATCTCATTTGGAGAAAAAAGAGATGTATTTCTCTAAAGTTGCATTTAAACCTAAATGCGGAGAGAATACACTGGCATATCATTTCATTTGAACTGTCATTATAAAACTAACAAGAGCCACGCCAGGAATATCCAGAAAGTCACTATACTGTGCTTCCCTTGCATGGTGGAGAAAGATACAATTAGTAAAAAGTAAAATAAAATAATTCTGATATTTTATTCAATTACATCAGCCTATTCCTTTTAACTCTTTATGCTTATATGACTTTTATGTGAATGAAAAGCCAACTGTGAATGCAAGCAAGTCACCAACCTTTGTCCATGAGAGTCTCCGACGGGAGGGACTGATTGAGCTGATCCTTGAAGAATGAGGAGTCCCAGACTCAACTTGGAATGAGGGCATTCTAGCAAGAGATAATAACATAAAGAAAACATGGAAACAAGCTTGAAAATGTAAATAAGGTCCTTAACGTATGGAATGTAATGTCTGGCCAAAATGTGAAGTTTTGAGAAGGCTCAAAAGTCAGAATTTCTTAGAATCCTGGTTGCCTAGCTAAGAAGTTATGATGCATTTTAATAGGAAATAGAGACTTTGGGAGAATTTTGAACAAGACAGAGCTTTATAAAGATGATTCACTTGATTGGAATAATACATTTTCCCTTTCACTGTGAAGTATACAGAAGGAAAGATTGTCACACTCTCAGATCACCCCATTTTGCATTAATAGTGCAACCAAAAATTTTGATCAAAAGAAATTAACAAGGATAAATGTGGATTGTTAACCTTGGATAAAAAGTATTCAAATATTTTTTCTCTATATAATGAATATAGAAAATTAGTTCATCAAATGGAAGTTGGTTAAATTTTTCTAGACCAACTCTAAGATGGTTAAAAATGATTTTCCTTTGACATATAAATAAATAAAGGCTCAATGTAAATTCCTTCCCCAAAAAAGTCATTTGTATTTAGACCTATCCATAGAGCACAAAGAATTAAATCTTGACTCTGACTTAAAAAAAAAAAAAAAAAAAAAAAAAAAACTAGTCTGGAATAAAGTATTATCCTTAACAGCAGCCATCTACTTTTCTATTTTATAGAAGGTTTCTGAGGACTCCTGGTATTTGTAGAATTAACTCTCTAAGATATTAATTATTAGTAAATGATCCCAGAGATCTTTAACATGAAGTTTTTGTAATTTTGCTAAAGCATAAATGTGCATCACATGGACTAGGGGTGCTCAGGTGCAAGTTGTCAGGCATAAATCTTACTAAGAATCCAGCATCCCGTGCCCAAGGTGATTTCATTTCTGTCTCTTAACCATCAAGCAAAATGGTGAATGTCATACCCTACCTGACATATGTTGGGAAAGTCTCCCATCAAAAAAAGCTAGCTAAGTGTTTTACTAGAAAATCTGTGATTCTCTAGAAAATCTGGGGAAAATCAGAAGTCAACCTTTAAGTTTTAAGATTTTACAATTTAAACTGTCTCTAAGTAATGCTGGCAATATGCCCCCTTGGGGTCTGCATCATTTGTTTGAGAAATCATAAAAATTGCCAGTTGATTAAATGTTAGAGTCAAACAGATTCATGCAACTGAATTTGGAATTTCCTTTTTTGCAACAAGTGAATCAGATCTAACATTTAGCTTTTGATCACTTGGTAATGACTCACTTGATTGGTACTCTAATGATCTCTAAATTAAAATTTGCAAATGAAATATGATATATCCCCAAGGATTAGGGAAAATGGCTTAGATAAATTCTATTTCATTGCCAAAATAGAGACTTATAGAGGGTTTAAAAATATTATTATTTGAAAAAATGAAGTAATTTGCTTTCTAAAAATAATTTATCTATGAGGCTTGAAATGCAATGGCCCTTGTTGACTTAAAGTTATTCACATCTACGTTTTATGTGAAAGTCTTAGCATGCCACTATATTTGTTAGATACAGACTCTGTGTGATATTCCCTCCTTCTTTTTAAATTGGAATTTTTATCATGCTCTACAGAATGACCCAATCATCATGTTTCCTGACTTCAGATTTTGACAAGAGTCCCTTCCCTTGGGCTGCCAATGAGAGCTGTCAATGATCTTCCCCTGTAAGGGACAAGCTCTCTTATCAGTGTCAGGCAGGCACTGCAATTTAAGCTTTGTCTAGTTAAAAATAGTAAGGATTCAATGTCATCTTGAATTTTTTACTCTTTTTTGCAAATAATAAGAGATGTGATACCATTCTTGAGAGGGCTGGATATCTAGGATATGCTTATTTAGCCTTTTTTTTTTTTTTTTAATAAGAGGACAAACTTTCCCGTAAAGCGTTGAAAACGTAATTTCTCTTTAGCTATTGAGAGGATACGTAGAGGAGTAGAAGTACCCAAAGTAAAATCAAACAACAAAAGTGAACCTTTCTTTCCATGCTTACATTGCTCATATGATACCATTTTTTTTTTTTTTTTGCAAATAATAAGAGATGTGATACCATTCTTGGAGAGGGCTGTATATCTAGGATATGCTTATTTAGCCTTTTTTTTTTTTTTAATAAGAGGACAAACTTTCCCCTAAAGCGTTGAAAACGTAATTTCTCTTTAGCTATTGAGGGGATACGTGGTGAGGAGTAGAAGTACCCAAAGTAAAATCAAACAAACAAAAGTGAACCTTTCTTTCCATGCTTACATTGCTCATGTGCCCTCCAAAACATTCAAAATTTAAGACACATGGAAGACGTCACAAGAGCTATTACTTTGCACATTACATTACACCAGAGTAATATCTGTCCAGATTTAGATTTGCTATTGTCTTCAAGATGACTATCAAACTTCTGAAAATAGAAATAGAACACCTAACCTCAAATCTTTTGGACCTAGGCAAGGCCTGGACTGCTTCTACATGGCCTACTATTAGGGAACAAACAACGGTCCTTGGTTTGCTCCTCTCTAAAATAATAGAAAGAGTGCTTTTGCACTGACCATCCAAGACTTATGGCTGTTTATGAGCAGCTGTCAGAGACAGGACTTTCAGAAGACTACTGAGCCAAATGTGCAAGACATTAGTGAAACCCTTTCAGCAGAAGAGGCCCTGAGCCTCCATGTTGACCCTCTTGGGAAAGCAAGAGTTCTTGCACTGGGATGAATAAGAACCCTCATCTGTGGCATTAGTCTGACAAGTCGTGCTACGTGGACCAGTAATACAATCAAGTGTACCAGATGATTTATAATTGTGATGGCTGACAACATAGGATTTAAAGGGGGATAGGGTGAGAACTACACTGAAGTACACAATGAGACCTTTCATAGAGTGGCAACTGAGTCCCAGTGTGGCCCACAATATTGGAAGCCTCCCAGTCACAGATGATCCAAGTTTTATTTTTCTATTCTTCTAATTGTTTCCAGGTTACACCTGCCAACAACTTGGATATCTAAAGTTCTTGAACATTTGGCCCTTGAGGATTCAGGGAAGTAGGGGCTCATATTTAAATAATAGATCTGTTCTCCAGTTCCAGGGTTAGTTTTTTTTCTCTTACATGATTACATCAGTGGGAGGAAGTTTGGAGCCTCCTTGGCAGCAACCCATTCTGGCTCCCCCATGCCCAGCATATTGAAAGAAAAATGCATAGTGAAGTTACCTCCAATTCCTTTTAGGTTAGGATTTTAAACAAGAAGATCGATTTTAGCAAAGTTCAGTCCAGATGTGGTTCCAAGGATAACATCAAACATTCTGCTGGGGGCGGAAATGTAAGTAGAAGCTTCTATTAGAAAACTGTCCTGATTGTGTGGAGCCATCTGCACAGCCAGCACACTGTCTCTTTTCCTGCCTCTCTCCCAAGACACACATCCCCCTTCTTGTTGCTGCTCCATGTGTGCCCGGGTCTGGGAGCTTGTCACACTTGCAGTTTTGCTGGTGGGCTTCCCATCCTTCCCTGTAAGATTATCTGCAAGTGGCTTGCTTTCAGTTGAGGAGTAAAATGTTAATGGGCTGCACCATGTTTTTCAGGGGAATGGGAAACCCACCTTTCTGGCCAATTCTATTGCTGGCCTCTGGCTTCCAGGTACCTCTTCGTGCTGTTTCTACTCCCCTGCAAATGTCAGCTGGGCACACACTTTTATAGCTCCACTTAAATTACTCTTGAGGGAAAGACTGATATACTTGAAAGTACTCACAGTGTGTAACGTCAATCTTCTGTGCATCACTATTCATGAGAATTAGGAACAATGTTTGGAATAATGCAAAACTACTGAAGCACAGTTCATCTGTCATTCAAAGTGAAAGGATTCAAGTCCCAGGATAAACTGTCTTGATGGATTTTTTTTCCTGTGTCTTGAATTGAGTGGAAATAATATTCTTTGAGAAGAAGGAAAAGATGAATCCATATTTCTCAAATATAGTTGTGGCGGAGCTGAAGCAGGCAAACTCAAGGTAAAGTAAGCATGGTTTGACACAAAATTATTTAAAAAAAAAAAAAAAAAGGTGACCCAGGCTGACTCTATATGGATCCTGTCACCTAAACTTCAGATTCTGGCCATTTGTGACTCAAGTAATTTATAGAGTGTCAAGTCCAGAATTCTTACCTGTTTAATAACTCTTGGCTCCTCATTCCTCAGCTGGGCAGAGATGGAGTCAAGCAGTGAAAGTGGAGAGACCAGCAAGTGCCTTCTACCAGGAGCTGTCACCTGTTGCCCAAAGTTGTTCTGCTGGGCATGAAAGTGTCATTGTCATAGGAAGTCCATAGCAAGGTTTGCCAGGCTCCTTTAAGGCAGCTAGGCTAAGCCTCAGGATCAGTATTTATGTTGATATGGTTGCCCTCCTCCCTGTGTCCTGACTGTTAGTGCAAACTGTGTGGTACTCTCCCAGAAGCAGTCTCAGTCCTGGAAAATGCCTGTAGGGTGTCAAGAGTGACCCCTATTCTCTACTGCAGGCCCTGCTGGCCAAAACAGCTATATGACAAAGGATAAACTGAGGTAACAAAAAATCTTAAAAGTAAGTAAGGGAGCTTCCAACCTCCAAAACCATATTCTTAAATTTTCCTCTAGAAAAGAATCACTTTTTCAAATATGCAGATTCTGTGGCCCATTTCCACAGTGTGCAATTCACTAATAATACCTTTGTACTTCCGATGCAAATGGACAATGGACCACAATTGGAAAAGCACTGTTTCTAACATTGCAAGAGGAAATAACTTCAATAAAACACAAGAAAAAGAATGCTGCCACCATTTTATAATTTGGTGTATAAGAAAATTCCATTTAGCCAAGACACGACAATAATATTTTAGAAAAGCTTTGAGCTTTCTTCTTATTATATCTTAAAGCAATGTTGGTCTTCTTGAATCTATGAGCAGTATTGGTCACTTTTATCTAAAAATCATTTTTTAAAGAATAATTCATCTCTTCACTTGGCTCTTTGCTTATGGAAAGGTTTTAACATAGTGTGGCTTCTTTCTCTGAGTGGAAGCTTGCTTTATTAATCCAGGTGTTTCTATCCTCTTGTGGCATGATCTGTTTTCTACTAATAAAATCTTCTATTCTAGGATTTTCTTTCAGTTTGGTCCTTCTCTCCAACCAAATGTGGGAGGACACTGGGAGGGTGTATGTTCCTATGTGTGTATATGTACTTCAGTTTGGGTTTCTGTGCTGTTGTGTGTTGTGAGTTTGGATATGTTTCTGGATTTTATGTATGAGCTTGGGGACTTATCCATGTCTCAACTATTTTAAGTGTATTTTATGTGGTTCATACAGGTACAGATTGTTACCAAGAAGATAGACTTAAGCCACGTGACATCAAAATGTGGCTCTCTGAAGAATATCCGCCACAGGCCAGGTAAATAAATACTTCTTAGTAATCTGGGAAATACTAAATTGCTCAAGACATCGACAAGCATATTTGTTGTGAGATATCTAGTTGGAAAAATGTCTTGACATACTGAAAACCCATGCTTTTATTAACAGAAACTTAAGTTAGAAACTTTAAGCCATCTTCATTTGGAAAAGTAAAGTCAATTATCACAAAGAGGCCACATATCATAGGACAGGTTCAAAATTAAAAGGTATATAAGATGCATGTACTCCACATGCTTATTAGAACTCCTTTGAAATATATGGTCTATAAAATATCTTGGGTCATGTATTCATACATAATTACATGGATTGAAAGCAGCATTTCCAAAGATTTCCTGGAAGTATTTTGTCTACATATGTGAAATAAAAATTATGCTTAGGCAAAGCTGATGAAGTGTATTTATCTGCTAAATTTCTCAAATCCTATAGTAGGTCAATAAGCATTATGAATCCTCAGCAGAATGCAGTGCTTAATTGAACATCACTTGATGCAATGCATATCTCAACTTATTTAACCATTGGCCTCTTGTTTTTTTAGAGTATTGTATAGGACTAATACTCTAAAGTACAATTTGCATTTGTATATGTTGGGATTTTTTTCCTCTTTAAAGTGTAAATCTAACATTATGAGTCATTTTTTTCTAAGTATCATTATTATATTTTTGCTAAATTCTACCTCCATGCATATGTAAACAATGGACAACTGTCAAATTTGTAATTTTCTTGAGAATAACCACTGAATTATAAAAGGACAAGAGGAAGCCTTTGGTATGCTTGATATCTTAATTAAATGAGGTAATAGGTTATTCCCATTAATCATTGTCTCAAATGTTATCCAGAACAAAGTATAAGAACGATTGAACCCAAAAAGATTTCTGACCAAGGAAAGATTATTAAGGAGAATTTATTAGTTGAAAAATAAACAGGATAAGTTTCAAAATGGACAAATGCATTGGAAACATTTTTAGAAGTCAGGCTTCACTTTGACAAAGATGTTCATAAAGCAAGTCAAGGAGTTAGAGAATGCGTAGATGGAATCTCTATTGGTTCACAGCCCTCTTAGGAGCTTCCCTGGTGTATGTATCTTCTCAAGTGTATTCTATCCTTTCTTAAATTTGCTTCATAAAGAGTAGAAACTTTATGGTTTTGCATCTAATACTAGAAAACCTGAATATCATTTCAAGAATTGACTTTTGTTTGTATCTTCTCATATGCACTCTATCCTTTCTTAAATGTGCTTCATAAAGAGTAGAAACTGTGCTTCCCTGGTGTAATCTGAAACTGGCCCCGGTACTCAGAAGACAGAGAGAAACCAAAGAAAGAGGCAGGCTACTCCAGGTTGGTAGGTGGCAGTTTTAATAAGTAAAGGAAACTTACATATGAGCCTTCTCTGGGCAGCAGCAAGATGGATTCTCATACCCACCCACCAAATCTTAAAAGTTTGTAAAGAGGCCTTAACCGGGTTTAGTCATGTATACAGTGTAGGTGTTCTCAACACCACATCATTATAACAAGGCTCTGTTCTGGGAGCAGCCTCTGGGAGCAGGAAAGACAACCAGAACCCCCATTCCAAGGACAGGGTAGGGAATGAGAAGCCTCTAAGTGCCCAGGTCCAGCTTTTAGGTCAATCAGCGGTCATGTCTTTTTGTAGATATTCCCCAACAATCTTCAGTACTAATTTTGGAACTGCTACACTGAAATTAGCTTCTCTGTCATTCCTGAGGCAGTGGGGACATGGTCACATACTGCATATCTTCACAAGTCTGCTGTCTATAACTCAAGCTTACAAACAGTGACTCTGTACCACTGTGTCAACAATATGACTGAAGTATTTGGCCATACTGGCTATCTTCTTCCAAAATGCAAAAGAAAATATTAGATCCTTTAATTTAAACAACAAATATTCCATTAGCCAAATCAACTGGACTTTCAATACACAAGAAAATGTTACATAGTTAAGGAAGTAGTCTATGTAAGATTTATTGGTCATAAAAGACTATTGTCATGGACTCCCACCTATTTCTAAATCTAGATCTGCCTTTTATAAGAACTGAATCAGATGACTAATTTCACAGAGAAGTGTTAATACAATATCCTTGACAATGGCGAGCTTTTCACAAAGTTACTCTGGAATGTGGAATATCCAAGGAGAAAATAAAGGAAACAGTTCAACATGTGGAAGCCCAACTTTAGGACATATGGAGCTTGGTAAAGGTTATAGTCCTTCACAATTACTGCTCCTGGTGAATGCCAGAATTTTTCAGAACCAAAGGGATAGATCTGTGAATTCATATGGGCTTCTCTAATAGTTAAATAAAAATTTATAGTAGGATTTCAACAAAAACAGACTTCTTAAGCTTCCTTTTGTGAATATATTTTGGGTCAGTATTACGTTTTTTTTCTCTCCCTCAAAATAGAGTTCAACAAAAATTTTAACAGGATTATACTGACACAACATATAATCATAAAAGAAAGCTTTAAAAGGCCATTTTTATTAGAAGCTAAAAAAAAAAAAGATCCCAAGAAAGTTGATCTCATTAAGTTTAGACTCAACATCCTCCAGGCTCTAACCAAAATAAGTGTGTTTTATGAATCACTCTAATCCCATCACAACTAACACGTGAGACCCATGTGACCAGGTGAAATGTTGGAAGAATAAGAGTTCCTGCAATAATGCATATTTTGAGGGAGGGACAAGTATATGTCTCCTATAAACACAAGTAAATAACATTGTGCACATCCTAAAGCTTCAGGAGAAGAATGAATGGATACATCTTCAAAATGTAATCTAATAACACCATATTATTTCAAGGGGTCCCTGGACAGGTAGTTGAGTGTCAATATAAATGTCTAGGTATCATATAAGAAAAATACCAGAAGGTCTAAGTCTGTAGAGACTTAACAGACCTTTCTTTTTGACCTACAGAGATAAAAAAGCATCAAGAGTCCAAAACTGAAAAATCTTTCCAATGTTTCTTTCCAGTCCAAATCGTAAGAGAGATGTAGTAGTAATAGTAGGTGATCATGTCATTTACCACTGGCCTTCCAAAGAAATGTGCACAGCGAAAACCAAACTACTAATGAAAGTGAAAGCAAATCTCAGGTGGAGAGGTAAAGGGATCTGATTAGCTTCTTTTCAGGTCAAAGACATCAGCAGACCCCCAGAAGTGCTCAAGGACAGACTAAAGGACAATGGATACTTACCAGCATTGAACTCCGTGCATTTACAAGCTGGGAAAGGCATGCAGAGATAGGGGCACCACTCTGCACTCTTTTAACTATCAGCAGATCCTCATGTTTCAGACTAATTGGCATTTAGGGAAACAGCATGGTCAAAACTGTCTCTGCATTGCTAGATAAAAGTCAGTGTCAGATCGGTCCTATGCAATCTATACAAGAAGGGGATTTCCTGGGGCACCTGGGTGGCTAAGTTGGTTAAGTGTCTGACTTTGATTTTGGTTCAGGTCATGATCTCAGGGTCCTGGGATTAATCCCCAAGAGGCTCCCCACTAAGTGGGGAGTCTGCATGTCTCCCTCTCCTCACTCTCTGTCTCTCTTTCTCAAATAAATATATATTTTTTTAAGTAGCGTTTCCTAAGGTTGTCTTCCTATTGCCTCATCCACTAATGATAATGGGAAACTCTCAAAGCTCACTGGTTATAAACAATTTAGCTTCCAATCTAATTTCATCAGTCAAGCCATTAATGTTGAAAATTTACAAATGAATATATTACCCATATATTCCATCCTAATTTAATAGGTTTTTTTTTTAATTTAATAGGTTTTTGTTTTTGTTTTTGTGTTTTGGAAAAGTGACCTGTTACCATGATGAAGAATAAAGATCTTCATTTCAATTTTATTTGCTCCCTTAAGAATAACAGATTAAATGTTCCAAGTTTTAGAAAGGATGAAATGGGATATTTTCAGTGTGTTATTTTTAGAATTTTATTATACAGATAAGAAAAGCCCCTCTGATATTTTAGGTTAGACATGGGTAGATTATTAAGAATTTATTAGTTGAAAAGCAAAGGTAGGTATGATGAGTTTCAAAATAAATAAGTGCATTGGAAACTTATCTAGAAATCAAACTTCTGTTTGGCTTAGAAGAAAAAAGATATTAATATGTAGGTCAAGCCATATCATGGTATAAGAAGGATGTCATTACCTTGGTTGATATGGGAAAAAATGGTATAGACTAGAAATTCTAAAAAAGTCCTTTCACATCCATGGTTAAAAGGATAGCAAATTAAGTGTGTTGCTTTATGATGGTCTGTCTATTATAATTATTTTTGGGACATAGTCACCACAAGTAGAAGATATCATTGTAGCAAGGCATTTAAAATCCTTTCTCCTCTCACAGGTGGTGGGCGTGTGAAAATTGAGAGCGTGAAACTGGATTTCAAAGAAAAGGCCCAAGCTAAAGTTGGCTCGCTTGACAATGCCCACCATGTACCTGGAGGTGGTAATGTCAAGGTAAGAAACAAGGTTGTGAGCTGATCCTGTCTTCTTTTTTTAAAATCCTTCTGAAATACTCATCAAAATGGGTCACAGATGGGGACACCTGGGCAGCTCAATGGTTGAGCATCTGCCTTTGGCTGGGGTCATGATCCGGGGATCCTGGGATCAAATCCCACATCCGGCTCCCTGCATGGAGCCTGCTTCTCCCTCTGCCTGTGTCTCTGCCTCTGTCTCTGTGTCTCTCATGAATAAATAAATAAAATCTTAAAAAAAAAATTGAATCACAGATCGAAGACCCGGACATATAGGAAGTAAGAATGGTAGAACTGAACAAAAGTGACGTTGACATCAGCTCTGAGATGTAGTGAAAGATCTAGGGGCCAATTGGGATGCGTAAGTTAACAAGGCCTGATGCTTGTCTTGAATAGATCGACAGCCAAAAGTTGAACTTCAGAGAGCATGCGAAGGCCCGTGTGGACCACGGAGCTGAGATCATTACACAGTCCCCAGGCAGATCCAGCGTGGCATCCCCCCGACGACTCAGCAATGTCTCCTCTTCTGGAAGCATCAACCTGCTCGAATCCCCTCAGCTGGCCACTCTGGCCGAGGATGTCACTGCTGCACTCGCTAAGCAGGGCTTGTGAATATTTCTCATTTAGCAGCGAAATAATCATATTTAGGCATGAGCTCTTGGCAGGAGTGGGCTCTGAGCAGGTGTTATATTCATTCTTTACAAACCGTAAAATAAATAATCTCATTCCCAAACTGTAGTAATTGTTACAATTTTATAAAAAACAATGAATAGTATATGCAGAAATTGACTTGATTTCCATTTGCAACAGGAAGACACTGGCTTTACATGAGTACAATTGGACAATTATTTTTGCTCTGCTCTGTTTTGCATGGAGTATTATTATTTTAAAAAATTGCATTTTTACCTTTCATGTGCCTGAAGGCTATCCATAATACATTCTGAAAGGCCTTGTTGAAATCCAAGCTGCTCATTTCACTATTCTGTTGCTGGGTGAAAAGATAAAAGCTGCCCATTTTAACTTATTACAGGTTAAATTAAATCAAGGAGTCTGATTGCAGGAAGGGAAGAGCATGTAAGAAATAAGTTTTTTTTTTAAAGTGTTATTTTGTATAAATGGGAAGAAAGATTCAGTTAAGTTATTAACATTTGGGACCTGGATAATTATATCAGAGTATAAGTCAATCCAATAAATTATTTAACTAATTAAAAATAGGTACGAAGCATTTGAGCTGTGGCTGAGGAAGTGGTATAAAAGTGCATCTCTTAGGAATGAAGCACTTTTCATTAGGATGGACTCGTGTCTGATTAGAATGTCAGTTGATCAGCTAGATTTGTGTCCACACTACCAGTTTCATACTCCCTTTCCATCTGTTTGATACAGTATTATAGATATAAATATATATATATATTTCTCTGTGGCCATTTGTGATACTTCCTCATATACTTGAATATTATACTTCCTTATTCACAGTATCTGTGTCTCCTGCACCCTTTGGTGTTGCAATTTTAGGTATGTGAAAGTAGATGTTAGCAGGGTTCTTTCCCTATTTAAAAAAAAATACATTAAAAAAGAACAAAAAGTTTTAGCATGAAGTTGCTTCCTGTAACAACTCAGAGCTGTAACCCTGTTTTAGTGCCAGATACAAGTCTCTCCCGTGATGCTAGGAAAATTTATTTTTCTTTGCTTTCACCAACATGGAGTTTGTGGGGGTGGGTCCAGTTATACATTAAAAGGGTTTACAGATTGTTGGTTTAAGATTTTGGATTTATCTCATTTTGAATCATGGAATAGTTTAGGGTTTATTCCTGTAATCATTCATGAAACAGACTTCTTAAGATTTCTCTCTTTTTTTTTTTTTTTTTCCATTTGCTAAAGTTGAAACTAATGCAGGGAGTCCATTGGGACATGTTGTTCCACCCTTCAAAACAGTGCCCGCTAATGAAATGATCTGATAGGAAATATTTGGCTTCCTTACCCAAAGTAAAGATCACCTGATCAGAAAGGACAAGTACAATATTTTGAGAAGCTATAGCTACTAAACATTTGAGATTCAGATCTCTAAATCAGTTTCTCTCAGGATTCCAACATTGCTCTCTGTAAAGGAACACTGTATGATTTAGTACAACTTCTCAATAGGTAGCACTGGTCTGACTTAATCTACAGTCTGGGAAATCACAAATTAATTAATTCTTCTCATAAATCATTCATCTTAGACTTGTGAATAAGCAATCAGTTACCAGTCTGGGTGGATATTTTTTAGTATTTTATCTGTTCTTTTTCTTGCTCAGGGCTGGTAGGTTGGATCTGGATAGTTAAAGGCAAATGGTCTGATAGGTGTTTGATCCCCGTGAGCCAAATCAATTCCTGACTATGTAGGAGGAAATGATGAGCATGGATGAGGCAATGAGGAAGTATCATAGCGTCTAAGACAGCCAAGGGATGCAAAGATAGAGAAACACGGGTGCCATTTTGTGATCCACTGGATATTGCAACCAACATGACTTCCACCAAAAAAAAAAAAAAAAAAATTCTCGGAGCAAAAACATAGCATTCATTCTCAACTAAGAGGTTTTACATGGGCAAACATGTCTGAAAATATTTATAAATCAATTATTTTATACAGCAGTCGAAAAATTAGAAACTGAGTATGACTATGGATGTGTCTGTTTTCTGCCTAAGAATTGCTGTGATGTGGATTTGACCAATCTAAGCATTTTATTCATCAGCTTCCCTGGAAATGCACCAGGAAATAGGAGAAGAAAGAGTAGTTGTGTGGAGACCTGTGGTATTTTCTTACATGTTTGATAGTGTTAGATAGTGATTAAAGTTCTCTAGAAAGAAGTTAACAGCTGGTTAGAACAGTTTTAACCTACAAAATAAGTATTTTTTACCAACCTGGTTTAAATTTTTATAAATGTTAAGAATAAGTAATTATGTTACACATTTTAGAATTCCATTTCTTACAAATACATGCCCCAAAACAGTTTATATAAAGCATTAAGATATTAGATCTGGCATTAAAACAAATGTTTATTTCAAACCACAGCAAAATTATAATGAATAAATGCCCTTCCTTTGTATGGAAATGTGATTCTTTATAATGTTAACAAAAAGAAACTGATCATTTGTACCGTTAAGAAGAGAGAAACACACAGGTTAAATGTCTTCTTATGGGGATAGGGAGTGGAACCTATCTTGCCTTCACTCAAGATTAACGACACAAATTAAGCTTTTTGAACACCACTCTTGTGGGGATACCCATACGCTGATCTAGAAATTAAAGCTTCATAGTTCCAATTCTAGATCTATTACTGCCAGTTTCTCTCTGGCTTTAGCCTTTGAGAACCTGTTTAAAGATTCATAAGTAATCCAGAGCTGTGAAGAGTTAAAAGGCCAGCTTCTCCAATGAACTCACTCTGTCTGGGTCACCTGCAACCAATAATTGGGTACCTTATAATGACGCAGGAAAGATCCGAGTTCATGATGAGTTTCAGAGGCCCTGTTCATTTAGGAACCAACTCTCTCTGGATTCTCCTGCTGAGTTCCAGCAGGGTGATAGGCTGAAATCCCACCCACAAGCAAGACACCTGTGTAACACCAACTGGGTATGGCTGAAGAAGGCTGAAGAGGGAATTTCACTAAATAGAAGAATCTGCTGGTGATAGCTGGCCTTCTCCACACATTCATAAAGTGATACAGCAGGAAATAGGATCATCAGCCAAAATATAACATCAAAAAAGTAATCTCAGTGCGGTTGATTCTGACATTGCTACAATTACTTTTTGTCCTATTTTTCATGCCACAAAAATGAGGAAAACAAACTAAGTAGCCAAAAAGAAAAAAAATAGATTCATGGCTTGGAAAGGCAAATTCTAGGCATTCCTTCCAAAATTGATGTGCTAAAATCAGCACTGATGTTTGTTTTTTTACACCTAGGATTTTTAGCCTGGGTGTGTAGGTTGAGGCCAAGTCCCTCTGCAGGAAAGAGCTTATTTTTAAACTCGGAAAATGTCAATCATGAAAATCGACTTCAACTTTAGCAAAAAGAAAAAAAATCAACAAAAAGTATACTCTGTATGCTGGGATTCCAAGGTTCCAACGTGCCGCTACAAATCTCTGGGGGGTTTCTTTCTTCTGATAATTCTAGAGCCTGTTACCATAGAAAGGCATTTCTTCAATGGCTGGTTGTAGTTAGTTCATGTTTTTCAATCAAAATTTGCAAATGTATTTGTTGCTGTATAGTGATTGTTTTGCAAAATAAAATTGCTTGTCACCTAACTTTCAGTTTCAGATTGTACTTTCTCTGGGGGGGGGGTGGGAAATATATATATATATATATATCATACACACACACACACATTGCTCAGTCCAACCAAGGAAAAATTATGATGAGAAGGCTACAATTCTCTCCCCACTGTGCCTCAGGCTTTACCTACTACTATATTTAGCAGGATGCTATCTGTTGCAAGTACAGAAACTGAAAGCAAATTGGCTTGGGTATAAAAGCAAATTTATTGGCTCAAGTAACCAAGAAGGCAGGCCTCAGGCATGGATGGATCCAGGCATTCAAAAGATGTTGTTAAGAATCTTTCTTTTTCTGAATCTTAGCCCTGCTTTTTCTGTTGGTTTTATTCTCAGTCAGGCACCCCTTCCATGTCGGTCACTGGAAGCTCCTGGTTTCACGACCCACCAAAGAAAGCCTCTTTCCCACTGGCACTAGCCAAGATCTAGGGCCTGAAAATCATTGAATCTTGGGTCACCTGCTTACTTCTGCTGATTACCCATGGTTGGATCACATATTCATCTCTATCAGGAGCAGTTGGGGTAGGAGAGGAAAGAGCAGGGGCCCCATCTGAACTACATAAACTAATTGTGAAGAGGAAGTGTTCCCTTCTAAGTAAGGTCAGGCTTTAGGAGTTGTTCTGTGCAGGTCATAATGCAGACATCCTGTAGGTCCACATGCCCTATTTTCTAGCTTTATTCAGTCCTTTAGCTCCTTGCTACTCAAATTGTACTCAGGCTTTACCTGGGACCTTGTTATTCATGCAAATTCACAAAGCTCCACGCCAGGTCAACTTCCAGCATTCCCCTAGGTGAATCATCTATCTGCTCATGAAAGTCCGAGAAGCACTCAGCTCATCTAGTCCAAGGAGAAAGAGCTCCTCAGCAGCCCACTAACAGGTAAGAATTATTTCTAAGACTATAAGAGGTCATGTCACCAAGTCTGATGTCACGGAGTCTAGTTACCAAGTGGCAGAAGCTTATGACTGGTGGAAGAAATGCCTTTGTGTTGGGAGGTTTACCAGAGCTGGCATTCCAACTTGGCTGAAACCTACTTCTACCAATGGAGGCATCACCTTGTCTTCAGTTTTCCTTTGCTAATAATGCAGGTTTGGTACAATATAGCCAACATCATGAGGCTTTAATAAGTTGGCTTTTTTATTTAGTTTCCATGTTATACTTCAAGAAAGTCTTGATTTAGACATGTATTTGTCTGGTAGTACAAATCACAATAAAGTCTTGATTTTCTTTTTTATTAATTAACAAGACAAAGAAGATTTTGCTTTCCTTGAGACCACTAACTCAGATATAATGTAGGATTGCAAAATAACCCTCTATGTAGCTTATGTATAGAAAAAAAATTCTTCTTTTACAATATGGCACTTGTAGAACTTTGACCTACATAATTCAGAGATAGAATGTTGTCCCTGTCAAAAGTACACAGTCTAGCAACCCAAAATTGTTTCAAAACACTGTCCTTTACTAGGTTTCCTTGAATCTGTGGAAGAAGCATCACAGACACACTCCAGAAAGACCTGATTTTTTTTTTCTCTTGTGCCTTTTAATCACAAATATACCACAGCTGTTCCCATTTCTAATCCTTCAAATTCCATTAAAATCTCCTGCCCGGGGCCTGGTTGAGGTAATAGACCTATGGCCTCCAGATGTGCTTTGTTTGGCCTGCACAATGTTTTCAAACTCAAGAAAGCACACACACACACACTCAAGCTTGGATCATTCAAAAGTTCAAAAGTTTGGCAATACTGGGCCAACATTCATGGCATCAATTGGCTGGAACTGGTCTGTGAATGCTGAGATGGGTTTGTTCCCTGAACTTGGCCACAGTGGCCACCCAAACCAGTTATTACTCTCAGACCACTTACTTGTCACTCATTACTCTAGGTACTAGATCCTACAGATTTAGTTTGTAACCCCAGGTGTAGATCCACTCATTTTTCCCTCCCTCCCAAATTTTTCCTCATTCTGTGAAACAAAAACCCAAAAGAATAAACCCCTAATCCTAAAGCAGGAGAGGGAAGGGTCTGGTTGGATAGGTCAGATCAGAATCCTCTGGGAGCCCGGGGAAGGAATGTTTAATGGACTTCTGCTCTATCTCAAGGAAGAAAAAAAAGAAACCTTTAGCTAATATATTTATTTGACAGTAACAACCGGTAATTTTCCTGTCCATGATAAACACACTTAAGATTCTTTTCCCACCTATATTTTTCATTAAAGCAAAGAAAAAGAAAACTATAGCAGAGTTTTCTTGTTTCCCCACTCTATGATTTTAAAAAATCTCATTGAGAAATGACTAAGGCTATCTTAGTAGAACTGAACTTATGAGGTACTTGCCTATAACTTTTGGAAGTAGAAAAAAGACCTAGTTGAAAGATGTTCCAACCCAGTCAAGCAAGTGATGTGGTCTTAAGCCAGGGCCACCCCTTATTCAGTTGAATAAGTTATTAGAATATGGAAAGACTTGCTGCCCAAGTCTTCCCCTTACCAGTGCCCATCTTTGGCCTCCATAGACCTCATCCAGTTCAAAGTCCTGTAAGGCCAATGCTTTATACAGCAGAGAGCCTCCAAGATCTGTCCCAGTCCCCCCAAAGTCCTGCCTTTTAGGATGTCACCAGTGGCTATGATCCCCTCAGGTGTTCAAGAGGACTGGCCTGTGCATTACCAGCTGTTCTAGGAAGTCCAGTGGTCTATGCTGGCATCTAGCAGTCTGTCAGCCAGCCACAGCTGTCCCTTGCCTACCCTTGTCCCTGCACTGCCTTTCTCCTCCAAGTCCAAAGACGGGAAGCCCACAGAGGAGGAGGTGTCTTTTCTGGTATACTGGTAGGCGAACAGCTGGTGCTCAATGGCCATACTTTGGCTTCATTCCACCCAGAACTCCCTGGTTCTGGGTAGAACCAGGGTTGCTTATGGGAACTGCAGTAACCATAGGACTTTAACTCTTCATCCTTAACATCTGTATACTCAAAAGGCACTGAGGAGGAAATGGGGTTCCTGACGACACCAGTAGGAGAACAGTAGCAATGGACAGGCCCTATGGGGGCAATGTGCATTTAACGATGCCCAAAGGAAAGCCTTTTTTTGTGATCTTTACTGAAATCTGCCTCCACCTAAAACCCATCAGAAGCCCAAATGAAGTGGGCATAAACATTAATTTTATAATTAGTGATTGTCTCTTCCAAGCATCCCTAGAAACATACATTAACTCTATGACTACTGTTAATTATCAGCATCCCCATTTTACAGATGAGAAAACATCTCATCCCCATTTTACAGATGAGAAAACAGCATGGAAAGGTTGTTTAAAACTTAATGGGCAGAGGAGGGTTGCTCAGGGGCCAATAAACTGCCTTGATTCTTCCCCACCTCCCCCCCAAAAATTTAATGGGCAGAGCCTGATTTCGAACAGGCAGTCCAAGATGTACCATCTGGTCTGATAGATTAGGTTTGATCTCATTAAATATTCCAATAAGCAATTTTTTTGACAGTCAATAATGAAGATAACAAATATATATTATATACAAATTTGAGCACTAAATGGACTAGAAGAATGTTCGTGTATTTGCCATTAATTCAGCAAATCATGAAAGAGGATTATGTCTCATAAACAATATCAGTTTTGGAAAGAGCAATCCTCTTTTAAAAAACCAAAATACCGTTGGTGTACGATGTTACATTAGTTCAAGGTGTACAACATAATGATTCGACAATTCTATGCCTTGTGCTCTACTCACCACAAGTGTAGCTACCGTTTGTCACCATACAACACCACTATACTACCATTGATTATATTCTCTACACTGCACCTTTTATCCTCATGACCTGTTCCATAACTGGAAGCCTGTGTCTTTCACTTCCTTTCACCCATTTTGCCCATCCCCCCACACTTTTGGCACATCAGTTCTCTGCATTTATGGGTCTATTTCTGCTTTTTGTTTATTCACTTGTTTTGTCTTATAGATTCTAGATGTAAGCGAAATCATATGGGATCTGTCTTTATCTGACTTCTTTCATATGCCATCTAGGTCCATCCATGTTGCTGCAAATGAAAAATCTAATTTTTTTATGGCTGAGTAATATTCCATTTTGTGTGTGTGTGTGTGTGCACGCACGCATGTGTGTGTGTATACAACATTTTCCTTATCCATCTATCAATGGACGCTTGGGTTGCTTCCATATCTTAGCTATTGTAAATAATGCTGCAGTAAGCATAGGGGTGCATGTATCTTTTTGAATTAGTATTTTTAGAGATGGGGTAAATACCCAGTAATGGAATTACTGGATCATATGGTATTTCTATTTTTAATACAAATATTAAAATCTCCATACTGTTTTTCACAGTGGCTGCACCAAATTACATTCCCACCAACGGTGCTTGTGGGTTCCTTTCTCTCAACATCCTCACCAACACTTGTTAATTCTTGTCTTTTTTATTCTAGTGATTCTTACAGGTGGAAAGCAATATCTCGTTGTGGTAATTTTTAAAGATTTTATCTATCTACCTATCTATCTAAGAGAGTGCATGAAAGAAAGAGTGCAAGTGAGCTCAAGCATGAACAGGGGGAGGGAGAGGGAGTAGACTCCCTGCTGAGCAGGAAGCCTGACAAGGGGCACCATTCCAGGACCCTGGGATCATGACCTGACCTAAAGGCAGACACTTAACTGACTGAGCCACCCAGGTGCCCCTCATTGTGGTTTTGATTTGCATTTCCCTGATGATGAGTGGTGAACATCTTTTCAAGTGTCTGTAGGCCATCTGGAGGTCTTCTTTGGAAAAATGTGTATTCAGGTCCTCTGCCCATTTTTAACCAGATTATTTGTTTTTTGACATTGACTTGTATTAGTTCTTTATATATTTTGGATATTAATCCTTTATTGGATATATCATTTGTAAATATCTTCTTCCATTCAGTAGGTTGCCTTTTTGTTTTGTTGATGGTTTCCTTCTCTGTGCAAATGCCTTTTATTTTGGGTGTCACAGTAGTTTAATTTTGCTTTTGTTTCCCTTGCCTTAGGAGACATCCAGAAAAATGTTGGGGTGGCCCATGTCAAAGAAATTACTGCCTGTGTTTTGTCCTAGGAATTTTATGATTCATGTCTCACATACAGGTTCTTAATCCATTTTCAGTTTTTGTGTGTGTGTGTGTCGGTGTGAGAAAGTGGTTCAGTCATTCTTTCACATGTAGCTGTCCAGTTTTTCCAACACTGTTAAACTGTACTTTCCCCATTGTATATTTTTGCCTCTTTTGTCATATTGAACATGGAAGCATAGGTTTATTTTTGAGCTCTTTATTCTGTTCCATTGATCTATGTCTCTACTTTTGTGCCAGTACCATACTGTTTTGATTACTACAATTCTATGTATATCTTGAAATTTTGGATTGTGATACCTCCAGCTTTTATCTTTTTTTCTCAAGATTGCTTTAGCTAAGGGTAACTGAGTGACTCAGTTAGGCATCCAACTCTTGATTTTGTCTCAGGTCATGATTAAGGGATCATGGTTGTGGGATTGAACCTGCATTGGGCTCTATGCTCAATGTGGAATTTGCTTGAGATTCTCTCTCTCCCTCTCCTCTGCCCCTCCCCTGACTCATTCATACTCCTTCAGGTGCATTCTCTCTCAAATAAATGAATAAAATCTTTAAGAAAAAAGATTGCTTTGGTTATTTAGGGTCTTTTGTGATTCCATACTAATTTTAGGATTATTCTAGTTCTGCAAAAAATGTTATTTTAATAGAAATTGCATTGAGTCTGTGGATTGCTTCAGGTAGTATAGGCATTTTAACAATATTAATTCTTCTTATCCATGAGCATGGAATATCTTTCCATTTGTTTGTGTCATCTTCAATTTCTTTCATCAGTGTTTTATAGTTTTCAGAGAATAGTGTCTTTCACCTTCTTGATTAGGATATTCATAGGTGTTTTATTCTTTCTGGCACAATTATAAATGGAGTTGTTGATTTCTCTTTCTGCTACTTTATTATTGTATAGAAATGCAACTGATTTCTGTTTATTAATTTTGCATCCTCCAACTTTACTGAATTTACTTATCGCTCTAATAGCTTTTTAATGGAGTGTTTAAGATTTTCTATGTCTTCAGCAAATAGCCAGAGTTTACCTTCTTCCTTACCAATTTAGATGCCTTCTTTGTCTTCTGAGGTTAGGATTTTCAATACTAGGTTGAATAAAAGTGGTGAAAATGAACATCCTTATCTTCTTCCTGACCTTAGAGGGAAAGCTCTGTTTTTCAACATGGAGTATGTTAGCTCTGAGGTCTTTGTATATGGCTTTTATGATTTGAAGCTATAGCTATCTATATTCCCTCTAAAACCACTTTCTTGGGAGTTTTTATCTAAAATAGATTTTGAATATTGTTAAATGCTCTTTCTGCATCTATTGAGATGATCATATGATTTTTATTCATTTTGTTGATATGGTGTATCACATTGATTGATTTGCAAATATTGAACCATCCTTGTATCCCTGGAATAAACTCCACTTGATTATGGTGAATGATCCTTTTAGTGTATTGTTGAATGCAGTTTGCTAATATTTTGTAAAGGATTCTTGCATCTATATTTATCAGGGATGTTTGCCTATAGTATTCCTTTTTTGTAGTGTCTTTTGTCTGGTTTTGGTATCAAGTTAATGCTGGTCTCATAGGATTTATTTGAAAGCTTTCATTCCTCTTCTATTTTTGGAATAGTTTGCAGAAAAGGTATTAGCTTTTTAAAATTTTGGTAGAATTCATTTGGTCCTGAACTTTTTTGTTTGCTGGGAGGTTTTGGTTACAAAGTCAATTTTGTTACTATTGATTGCTCTGTTCAGATTTTCTATTTCTTCTTGGTTCATTTTTGAAAGATTATGTTTCTAATTTATCCATTTCTTCTAGGGTGTCTAATTTGCTGGCATTATTTTTTTGTGGTGTTCTGTTATAGTCCTTTGTATTTCTGTAGTGTCACTTGTCCCTTTTCCTCTTTCTGATTTTGTCTTTTTTTTTCTTGATGAGTCTTGCTAAAGGGTTTTCAGTTTTAGCTTTTCAAAGAATCCACTTTGAACTTTTCTATTTCTATTCTAAATATCAAATATCTATTTGATAGTTCCTTCCTTCTGCTAACTTTGGACTCTGTTCTTGTTCTAGTTTCTTTAGGTACATTGTTAGATTGTTTGAGATTTTTCTTATTTCTTCAGATAAGCTTGTATTGCTATAAATTTCATCTTAGAACTGCTTTTACTGTATCTCAAAACTTTTAGATCCTTATGTTTTCATCTTAATTTGTTTCCATGTATTTATTTCCTCTTTGAATTATTCATTGACCCATGAGAGTTTGTGTTTTTTCTAGTTTTTGTGATTGATTTCTAATTTTATACAATTGTGGTTGGAAAAGATGCATGATATCATTTGCCTTCTTAAATGTATTGAGACTTATTTTGTGGCCTAACATGATCCACTCTGGAGGATGTTCCATGTGCAAGTAAAAAGAATTTGTATTTTGTTGTTTTTGGATAGAATGTTTTATATACGTGTTGAGTACATCCTGAGTAATGTGTCATTCAAAGAGAGTTTCCTTATTAATTTCTTACCTGGATGATCTATCCACTGATGTAAGTGGGGTATTAAAGTTCCATACTATTATTGTATTATTATAAATTCCTCACTTTCTGTTAATATCTCCATTAAAGTGCTCCAATTTGGGTGCATAGATATTTACAACTGTTACATTCTCTTTTTGAATTGATCCGTAATCATTATGTAATGCCCTTTTTGTCTCTCATTATAGACTTTGTATGTCATATTGCCACCCTGGCCTTTTTTTCTTTTTTTTTTTTTCTTTTTCTTTTCTGTTTTTCTTTATTTTTTCTTTCTTTTTTTTTTTTTTCTTTTGCTTCTATTTGCCTGGTGTATCTTTATCCATCCTTACGCTTTCAGTCTATATATGTCTTTAGGTCTAAAGTTAGTCTACTGTAGGCAGCAGATAGATGGGTCTTGCTTTAATCCATTCTACCACCTTATGTCTTTTGTTTGGAGCATTTAGAACATTTAATTTAAAGTAGTTATTGAGGGGATCCCTGGGTGGCACAGCGGTTTGGCACCTGCCTTTGGCCCAGGGCGCGATTCTGGAGACCCGGGATCGAATCCCATATCAGGCTCCTGGTGCATGGAGCCTGCTTCTCCCTCTGCCTGTGTCTCTGCCTCTCTCTGTCTCTGTGACTATCATAAATAAGTAAAAATTAAAAAAAAAATAAATAAAGTAGTTATTGATAGGTATGTACTTCTTGCCATTCTGTTCTTTGTTTTCTGGTTTTTATAGTTCTTCTGTATTCTTTTCTCCTTGTCTTGCTCTCTTTTCCTATTTTGTTTTTTATAAATACAAGTTATCCAATGACAATCAACTAAATGGGAAATAATCAGAATAGTTTCATGCCCTTATCTATGTCAAGTCATAGCTCCTACAAAGGCATCATTTAGCAAGTGACATCTACATCAAGCAAAGGTCAAACAAGTTTCTAAAAACCAGTAATGTTTGGAAATTATTAAGTAAATTGGATGAACTATTTGTACTACAGCACACATCACTTGACAAACCATTTTGTAATTTATATTTTTAAGAGAATAAAAGCAGTTTTTCTAATATATGTATTAACATTTACCCGATAGTATTTTTTTTAAGATTTTATTTATTTAATCATAAGAGACACAGAGAGAGAGAGGCAGAGACATAGGCAGAGGGAGAAGCAGGCTCCATGCAGGAAGCCTGACATGGGACCTGATCCCGGGTCTCCAGGATCACGACCTGGACTGAAGGCGGCGCCAAACCGCTGAGCCACCCAGGCTGCCCTACCCAATAGTATTTTAACATCACCCTTGCTTTCAGCACTGTGCAGCTTTCTTAAAAGCTGTTTTTCTTTCTCTATTATGACACAATTAAGTTCCTTGCTTTTATTACAAGAGTGGCATGTTACTTAAATTTTCCTTATGAAATAAAGATCTAAAATTTATAGCATAAACTATGAGAAATCTGACCAAGTTCTAGAAATACAATGCACACTTCAGATAGTCTTACTTGATTTTCAGTATTAGTAAACAAAAACCTGATGCTTTCCATTAGCATCAGACAAGTAAGACCCAAATATATACCAAGAGGACTTCTCAGCCATTTTTCTTTTTCAACTGTAGAAAAATCAGAAAGCACTCATTATATGGGCACCAAAGTACCAATATTTTGTCTTTTCCTATATAACCATTGTGTTGAACAAGCATGACTCATATGAATTGTGATCAAAACATGAATTTATTTTTGTCTCTCACAGTTTCTTTGAACATTATGCAGTGGAAGAAATCTTCCTTGCCTCAAGCTGAAGACTTGGGCAGACTCGTGACTTGTTAGTTACTTGCAGATAATAAACTTCTTCTGGTTATAAAAAGAATCTCAATTATAAAAAAGATTCTCAATTCAGAAATTAAAATGTCCAGCTCATAGAATAGTCAAAACTCCTAAGTTGATGGTATAAGATCTATACTCTTTCCCAGTAAGGATTTACCTCAGGCTACAAGCCTGCATTGAGAGTAGGGCATAGCACTTCTACACAGATGCTGTTTCTTCTCCTTCTTGATATAAAACAGAGTAGGACAAGAAAGAGAAGGTGGTTTAAGCAGTTCTTCTGTCTTTCAGTGAGGACCCTGTGGTAAACTTCCAACTTCTTTCTGCTGAGGCTGGTCTCCCATACAGGCAACCTTAAGATGATTTTTTCCAGCTTCCTCCCTTTCATGGCCCTCATCTAGCCCTTTTATATACATCCTTTGCTGACTCTGGAAGTAGAGGCAGTTTCCAGTTTAGCAGCCCTGCTTGGGCCACACAACCAAAGCCGTCATCTCTCCTCTAGCCACTGGATTTCTCCTGCCTATAGAAATCTAGTGTATCCCAACATCAGAGAACAAACTTGAGTCTCTCCAAGTATTTGAAGGCTCTTTTTATTAAAGCCTCAGTTTAGAAGACATCACCTCCTCATAGCTCCCCCAGAAGGAAAGTGTGGCTCACAGACAGCATGGCATCTCTATCCAAAGACATGCCCTCATCAATCTTCTCTCACCAAATCCCTCCCTGTGTCTCCCTTTTGTGTTCTTAATCTGACAGGAGCAGAGTACTAGAGATCATTTCCTTTATAAATCTATGCATGGAAAGGGGAAATGTTTCATTCGCTTTTGAATCCTGATGTCAGTCAGGCTACCCCTTCAGTAGATTCTCAGCCCAAAAGAATCTAGCTTGAATATTCCTTTTTTTTTTCTTTCCTATACTCTTTCTGAGTAATCTCATAATGTCTGTACATTTAAAATAGAGAATAAGTGGCACAATCACTTAGTGTGAATCCTCATTTGGTCCAGTGCCCTTGAGATATCAGTCAAGTGAGGGGGACAGATCACAAACAATAAACCACAGCCCAGGATAAATGTGGAAATGGGTTCTCACAAAATCTATGGGGGTAAAGAGTCCAGGAAGAAAGAGAATGGAAGCAGATTTCTAAAGCATACATATGAGGGTATGAATGAAGGATACATTCTGAGACTATGAAGTTACTTGGTATATCTGGAGCATAGGTGGGTCAGAGGTAAAAAAAAAATTGGAAATATATTTGGAATCTTCTATTCAGAAGTTTGGATTATATTGTGTAAGTGAAAGAAATATTACAGGCTTTGAAAATAATGAGAAGTGAAATGTTCAGATCTGAACTTCAGAAGAGTAATTTTGATGCCAATGTGGAGATTGGACTGGAGAGAAGAGACTAGAGGTGGGGAAACCAGAGGGAAGTAACAGAGTTTGAGCCAGTAGAGTGGTAATGAAGATCTGGAGGAGGAAGATGCTTAAGGCACTTTTGAAAATAAAAGGCACAGCAGGGAGTCCATGATAGTGGAGGAACAGGAGACTTCGTGTTCTCTGGTCCCAGCAATTCAGCTAGATGGCTATCAAATCATTCTGGACACCTGTGAACTCAACTGGAGATCTAAGAAAAGAATGGCTGAAATTCTACAAACAGAAAAGTGACCACTTTCTGCAAGAATGACAAGGTGGAAAAAAACTCAAAAAAGAACAAGAGGCAGTACTGACTGCCAAGAACCTACCAGTAGAGATATACATAAGATGTCGGAATTTGAGTTCAGAATAATGATTTAAAGATATTAGCTGGGGCAGCCCCGGTGGTGCAGCGGTTTAGCGCCGCCTGCAGCCCAGGGCATGATCCTGGAGACCCTGGATCGAGTCCCACGTCAGGCTCTCTGTATGATGCCTGCTTCTCCCTCTGCCTGTGTCTCTGCCTCTCTCTTTCTCTGTCTGTCTCTATGAATAAATAAATAAAAATCTTTAAAAAAAAAAGATTGATTTAAAAAAAATAAAGATATTAGCTGGACTTGACAAAAGCATAGAAGACACTAGAGAATCCCTTTCTGGAGAAATAAAAGAACTAAAATCTAATCAGGTTGAAATTTAAAAGGCTATAAATGAGATGCAATAAAAAATGGAGGCTTTAACTCCTAGGACAAATGAGATAGAAGAGAGAATTAGTGATATAGAAGACAAAATTATGGAGAATAAGAAAAAATGAGATAAACAACTACTGGATCACCAAGGGAGAATTTGAGAGAGAAGTGATACCATAGAGAAAAACAATATTAGAATGATTGGGATCCCAGAAGAGGAATGAGAGAGAGCGGTGGAAGGTATATTGGGGCAAATCATAGCTGACAACTTCCCTAATCTGGGGAAGGAAACAGGCATTCAAGTTTAGGAGACACAGAGAACCCCCTCAAAAATCAATAAACATAGGTCAACACCTCAACATATAATAGTGAAGTTTGTAAATCTCAAAGACAAAGAGATTTACCTGAAAATTCTGAAAGCAGGAGGTCCGCAACTTACAAGGGTAGAAACATTAGACTGGCAGAAGACCTGTCTATGAAGACCTGGCAGGTTAGCATGGTATATTAAGGTTGATAAGTGAGAAAAATATGCAGCCAAAAATACTTTATCCAACAAGGCTGTCATTCATAATAGGAGAGAGAAAATCTTCCAGGACAAACAGAAACTAAAAGAATTGGTGATCACTAAACCAGCCCTGTAAGAAACATTAAAGAGAATCCTTTAAGTGAAGAGAGATCCCAAAAGTAACATAGACCAGAAAGGAACAGAGACAATATACAGAAACAGTGGCACTACAGGTAATACAATGGCACTAAATTCATATTTTTCAATAGTTACTGTTAATGTAAATTGGCTAAATGACCCAATCATAAGAGACGGGGTATCAGATTGGATTTAAAAAAAAAAAAAAAAAGCAAGACTCATCGAAATGCTTTCTGCTAGAGACTCATTGTAGACCCAAAGACACCTCCCAATTGAAAGTGAGGGGGTGGAAAACCATTTATCATGCTAATGGACATCAAAAGAAAGATAGGGTGGCAATCCTTATATCAGATAAATTAGAGTTTAAACTAAAGACGGTAGTAAGAGATGAAGAAGGACACTATATGATAATTAAAGGGTCTATCCAACAAGAGCTAACAATTGTAAATATTTATGCCCGTAACATAGGAGCAATTATATAAACCAACTGATAACAAAATTGAAGAAACACATTGATAATAATACAATAATAGTAGGAGACTTTAACACCCCACTCACTGCAATGGACAGGTAATCTAAGCAGAAGATCACCAAGGAAATAAAGGCTTTGAATGGCACACTGGACCAGATGGACTTTACAGATATATTCAGAACATTCCATTCTAAAGCAATAAAATACACAGTCTTCTCAAGTGCACATGGAACATTCTCCACAGGAGACCACATACTGGGTCTCAAATCTGGTCTCATCCAGCACCAAAAGATTGGGATCATTCACTGCATATCTGCAGACCACAATGCTTTGAAACTGGAACTCAATCACAAGAGATTTGTAAAGAGCTCAAATACATAGAGGCTAAAGAGCATCCTACTAAAGAATGGATGGGTCAACCAGAAAATTAAAGAAGACTTTTAAAATTCATGGAAACAAATGAAAATGAAAACACAATTGTTCAAAACCTTTGAGATAGAGCAAAGGTGGTCCTAAGAGGGAAGTATATAGCAATACAGGCCTTTCTCAAGAAATGAGAAAGGTCTCAAATACACAACCTAACCATACACCTAAAGGAGCTGGAGAAAGAACAGCACATAAAGCCTACCCCCAGAAGGAGAAGATAATTAATAAAGACTAGAGCAGAAATCAATGAAATAGAAACCAAAAGAACAGTAAAACAGATCAACCAAACTAGGAGCTGGTTCTTTGAAAGAATTAATATGATTGATAAACTCCTGGCCAGACTTACAAAAAAGAAAATAGAAAGGATCCAAGTAAATAAAATCATGAATGAAAGAGGAGAGATCACAACCAACACTGAAGAAATACAAAAATTAGAACATATTATGAGTAACTATATGCCAACAAATTAGGCAATATGCACAAAATGGATGCATTGCTGGAGATGTATAAACTTCCAAAACTGAAATAGGAAGAAATAGAAAACCTGAACAGACCCATAGCCAGCAAGGAAATTGAAGCTAGTCATCAAAAATCTCCCAATAAACAAGAGTCCAGGGTCAAAAATCTTCCCAGGGAAATTCTACTAAACGTTTAAGGAAGTATATCTATTCTTCTGAAGCTGTTTCAGAGAATAGAAATGGAAGGAAAACTTCCAAATGTCTTCTATGAGGCCAGCATTACCTTGATCCCATAACCAAAGACCCCATTAAAAAAGGAGAATTATAGACCAATATCCCTGATGAACATGGATGCAAAAATTCTCACCAAATACTCACCAGTAGGATCCAACCATACATTAAAAGGATGATTCATTGTGACTGAGTGTGATTTACTCCTAAGCTGATGGTTCAACATCTGCAGATCAACTAATGTGCTTTTACACTGCATTCATAAAAGAAAGAAGGAAATTAATAAAAACCATATTATTTTCTCAGTAGATGCAGAAAAAGCATTTGACAAAGTATAGCATCCTTTCTTGATTAAAAACTGTTCACAGTGTAGGGATAGAGGGAACATATCTCAATATCATAAAAGCCATATATAAAAAGCCCATGGCAAGTATCATTGTTAATGGGTGAAAACTTAGGGCTTTCCCCTAAGGTCAGGAATATGATAAGGATGTCCACTATCACCACTGTTGTTCAACATAGCACTACAAGTCTTAGCCTCAGCAATCAGACAGCAAAAAGAAATAAAAGGTATTTGAACTAGCAGAGAAGATGTCAAACTCTCACTCTTCTCAGATGACATGATACTCTGTGGAATAGCTAGAACTCATACAGAGATTCAGCAAAGTGGCAGGATATAAAATCAATGCACAGAAAATAGTTGCATTTCTATACACTAACAATGAAACAGAAGAAAGAGAAATTAAGTAGTTGATTCCATTTACAATTGCACCAAAAATCATAAGATACCTAGGAATAAACCTAACCAAAGAGGTAAAGAATCTGTCCTCAGAAAACTATAGAACACCCATTAAAAAATTGAAGAAAGCACAAAGAAATGGAAAAAATGTTCAATGCTCATGGATTGAAAGAACAAATATTGTTAAATTGTCTGTGCTACCTAGAGCAATCTACACATTCAATGAAATCCATATCAATATACCATCAACTTATTTCACAGAGTAGGAGCAAATAATCTAAAATTTGTGTGGAATCAGAAAAGACTCCAAATAGCCAAAAGGACATTGACAAAACTAAAGCTGGTGGCATCACAATCCCAGATGTCAAGCTCCATTACAAAATTGTGATCATCAAGTCAGTATGGCACCGGAACAAAAACAGACACACAGATCAATGTAACAGAATTGAGAACCCAGAAATGGACCCTCAGCTGTATAATCAACTAATCATTGGTAAAACAGGAAAGAATACCCAATGGGGAAAAAAAACAATCTCTTCAACAAATGGTGTTGGGAAAACTGGACAGCCACATCTGGAAGAATGAACCGGGTCATACATCACACACAAAAATAGATGCAAAATGGATAAAAGACCTAAATGTGAGACAGGAATCCATCAAAATCTTAGAGAAAAACACAGGCAGCAACCTCTGTGACCTCAGCCACAGTGACGACTTCTAAACACATATCCAAAGGCAAGGAAAATAAAGGCAAAAAGAAACTATTGGGATCTCTCTCTGTGTCTCTCATAAATAAATAAATAAATAATTTTAAAAAAATCAGAGAAACAATTATGTGACCTCATTCACATGTGGAATTTAAGAAACAAAACAGAAGATCATAGAGGAAGGGAGGGAAAAATAAAACAAGATGAAATCAAAGAGTGAGACAAATCATAAAAGGCTCTTAATCATAGGAAACAACCTGAGGGTCGCTGGAGAGGGAGGGCTGGGCAATGGGGTAACTGAATGATGGGAATTGAGGAAGGCACATAATGTAATGAGCACTGGGTCTTATATAAGACTGATGCATCACTGACCTCTAGCTCTGAAACTAATAATACACTATACGTTAATTCACTGAATTTAAATTAAAGAGAGAGGCAAGACTCTTAACTGTAGAGAACAAACAAATGGTTATGGGAGGGGGAGGGAGAGTGAGAGTGGGTGACATAGGTGATGGACCCCAGGTATTGCATGGAAGTGCTGAATCACTCTATTGTACACTTGAAACAAATATTACATGGCACATTAACTAGCTGGAATTTAAATAAAAACCTTTTTTTAAAATTTTTATTTATTTATGATAGTCACACACACACACACACAGAGGCAGAGACAGGCAGAGGGAGAAGCAAGCTCCATGCACCGGGAGCCGGATGTGGGACTCGATCCTGGGTCTCCAGGATCGCGCCCTGGGCCAAAGGCAGGCGCTAAACCTCTGCGCCACCCAGGGATCCCTAAATAAAAACTTTTTTTAAAGGGCACAGAATTTGGAGAGCATGGGATATGAGTTAGTTAGCAGAGATAGCGAAGTACATTTGAGGTACATAACTTAGGTAACCGAGTAGATGATAATGCCGTTAAAGAAGTGAAGTATACAGGAGAAGAAAATATCAGTGGACTGTCCACGAGGCAAGCTCAGAAAATCGTTAATTCACATCTGGATCTACTTAGAATCATGACCAAAGATGAATATGGGAATCACCTCATACTCTAGATGATCATAGGCCTGGGAGGGCAGCAGGGAGGTAAATAAGAAGAGGAGTGGCTTGCCCCAATCATCTCTAACCCAACCATATAAATCAGTAATGAACAGTGCTCTTGCTATTCATCCCAGGGCATGGGACTCTCTGATTTCAGGCATTGCCCCTTAGGGTTGATCTAGTCAGTGATGCATGTGGTGTTAGTGACCATCCCAGGCCCATACTTGCCTATTCCAGATCTCTGCAGATGTTGGGTGTTTTAAGGAAAGATGTTGGGTGTTTTAGGGAAAGTTAGAAGAGCTAAGTGTCAAAATTTCATATGAGTCTATAGAATGCAGGCCATGGCAGCTATCTTATAATCTACCCTTGCTATCAGTGCTGATTCTTAAATGATTTATTACCCCATGACTGTTTCATCTTAAGTCAAGAAAGGGTCATTTTTCCCCCTAATTTTTATGTTTTTGATGTTACCCATTATGCATCTTGGCTTCATTTATTTTGTTTAGAGATAAAACATCAAGTCGTCTAGGAATAACATTTTTTAAAATTTTATTTACTTACTTGACAGATAGGAAGAGGACAAGCAGGGGGAGCTGCAGGCAGAGGCAGAGGGAGAAGCAGGCTACCCACTGAGCAGGTGGCCCAAGTGGGGCTCAATCCCAGGACCCCAAGATCATGACCTGAGCTGAAGGCAGACACCTAATTGAGCCACCCAGGCATCCCTAGAATAACATTCTTAAAGTCAAGCCGGCAAGGGCCAGGACAATGTTATTAATTTTGCCATGTTATAATAATAATAGACTTATTTTTCCTCTTTTCCTCATTTGCCAAAGTGCATGATCTGAAATACAGCTTTGAAAAATTCCTAACATGCAGATGAAGACATTAGTCCTAGAGAATGGATGAGCCCACCCAGACTGGGCTCACAAAAGGGAGAAGAGTTTTAAAAGTCCAAAATTACACTTGTGTAATTCCTATATTTCAGGGGCAAGCAGAGAAAACAAGTGATCCCAAAAACTGCAGATGAGCCATTTGAGGGATGGTAGGTACTGAGAGAAAATGTCACAGAAGCCACAGGAGTGGTTGTTGCACAGTGTTAAAATTTGCAGAGTCTGCCAAGTGTGAGAAATGAGAAGCCGTTGAATTTTAAAATAGATTGTTCGGTGACTTTGCAGAACAATGGTGGATGCTGGAGCTAGAACATACTTCTTAGGCTGTACTTCATTTCACTTCTATATGACCTGGGGCAAATTACATAATGGAGCCATTGGCAAAAAAAAAAAAAAAAAAAAAACCACACACACACACAAACAAAAAAGCAAAACAAAAAAAAACACCAAAAAACAAAAACAAAAAACCAAAACCAAACAAAACCTTCTCAAGCTCCAAAAGGGCAATCTGAAATGAATTCCCCCACTCAGAGCTTGCAGAATTTCAAATATAAATGTTTTCCTCTTGAAATGCCTTTCATCCAGGGCATTCAGAGTTTGTCAACATTGTCAGTGGTGAAACGGCATTGCTCTTGCACTGAATCGATGACTGTGTTTGAAAGCCACTTTCTATTTCCATTATTTCACAAGCACCTGAATTTGCTATTTTGCTGGCACACTAGCTGCTGGATCTGACACTGTCTTCTAACTGAATAGAGGTAGATTTATTTGTAGAATAAAAAGCATGAATTTTTCAAGAGTAAGCAGGCTTTGGTTAAGTGTATGAAGCAACTCAAAGAGTACCAAGGGTTAAAAGAAAGTGATTAATATCTGTTTCCTTCCTGATTCATTTGTTGGTCTTTGCTAAATCTTTTAACCAACCCTTCCAGCCATGAGACTGAAGATAATAGTTGTTAACTGATGTCCTTGTGTTTTAGCCAATTAGATTTGCAGAGTAATTTGTGATTCTTGGATGAAAATTACCGAGTTTTCTCATTTACACATCATGAGAGTAGTGGATGATGACTGATGAGTCTAAAACCCTCTGCCTTCAGGGCCAGTCTGGAAAACCACAGTAGATTTTTTCTGGTTCCCTAATTCATTGTGATTTCTTCCCTAGATAGACTTGAATGCATTATACAGTCATGCAATCACTCGTACATAGTTTGCCTTTGAATTCTGTTTTGGTCTGATTCCAGTTTTTATGCACACATGCATGTGAGCACACTTAATATTCTACATTTTATGATGTGCCTCTTCTAAAATTAAGTTAGTTTTCAATTTTCAATTTCTTGGTAATTGGGAAGTGTTTCTGACGACTCCAGAATGAAAGGGGAACTAAGTTTGCAGGCTAACTTTGGCAGTAGGCTTGTAGTTCTCCCCAGCTCAATTGTCTGCCCTTTCATTCCTGATGCCAGAGGAACAATGGTGCTTGATTAGAGAAGCATATTCACAGCAACACAACTCATTGCAAAGCAAGAAAAATCCCCACGAGGAAATGGAGGCATTTACCTATGTTTTTTACAAAATCATTTTTTCACCAATAAAAAAAATGAAATCATGTTAAATATTAAAGTATAAGTAGATGACTTCATGGCTCCTTTTTAGAACATGCATTAAATATAGGAGGACCAGTAGAATACTTCTATCTGAACCTCAAATCTACATCTAATGTCATTCCCTCTATAGAGCAAAATTTCTCACCAATCTTCTCTAAAGACATTAACGTTTCATAGAATCAATTTAATACATTTGAGAGAACGATCTTAGCTGTGACATCCGTGAAAGATATAAATACTGGAAGAAGTCCGTTAGGCTTGTTTCAGGAGAAAAAAAAAACCACAAACATAGAAAAATAGAGATTAAAATTAGCAAGTGTGGCACAGCACAACTCATGGAAGAAGATGAAAAACCTTTGTTGTCTCTAAAGTGTATCAATCTGTGCAAGACACTTGACCATGTCTGTTTTCTTGCACTTGAACCAATGGCTGGCTCAGCTATTTCTGGTACCCCAGCCATGACACTTATAAGAGGAACCCATAGCAACCAGTCCTCTATTGGTGGATTTTTTTTTTTTTAACTTGCTAGGCTGTAGTGCTAACACTATGGGAGAGGAAATTTCCCGCATCATTCTTTTTGAAGGATTGAATATTTTTCTTGCTAACTAACCTATGTGCTTCAGACAAATATCATTAGGCAGGCTGGGTCATACCTGCAGATATGAAGGGTGCTTGTTTGTAAATGGAGGGACCATATACATTTTAGAGCGAGGGCTCAGAGCACGGTTGCTATGTGTGTGAGAAGTCCGCCTTTTTCTTTAGGGGTGTTTCCTTGCAAAAGAGCAACTAGTGATTCTCTATAAAGAATCAGTAGTTACCAGCTGTTGACGACCAGTCTTAAGAAGCAGAACTAAATTACATAGTCCCTGCTTAGTATTTTCAGCCATCCATAGGCAGAACCACTTCTGGTTCTCATTTCTTATTATGTATTTAAGAAAATCAAAGTTGATTGCTTTTCCAGTATGTCTCATGTGCTTTGATACATTGCTTCTTTTAATCTTCATAATAACTCTTAGATAAATATCATTATGTCTATTTTAAGGAAAATAGAGACTCACGGGGCTAAATAACTTGTCTCACACGGTCAGTAAATGATTGAGCAGCGGAGTACATGGATCTCTCGGATTGGAAAACCTAGAGTTTTCCCACTAAACTATGCTGTATCCCAGGACGGGCATCAGTTGTTTGTATTAAAAGAACATACTAAAGCTTACAGTTGGCTTTTTATTAAAATAAAGCCTTCAGCCCAAAGCTGAAAGGAAATTGTGTCATAGAATATAAAAAGCACGGGCTTTCTAATCCTGGCCTTCGTGCTTCCTGGGTATGTAACTTTGGGCACTTAATTTTTCTGTGCTTCAGTTTCCATACTTGTAAAATAGAGATATTTGTGGGTACATTAAAAAAATATATGATTGAATTAAAAAATAGTGAATAGCTCTAGGGTTGTTGGGGAAGTGTAGGGGGAAGCAGGCTCCCTGAGAGAGAGAGAGAGAGAGAGAGAGCACAAGCTGGAGGAGTAGTAGAAGGGGAAGCAGGCTCCCTGCTTGATCCCAGGACCCCAAGATCATGACCCAGGCTGAAGGCAGATGCCCAACTGACTGAGACACCCAGGTGCCCCAAGTTGTTGGTAATTTTTTTTTATTTTTTTATTTTTTTATTTATGAGAGTCACACAGAGAGAGAGAGAGAGAGAGGCAGAGACACAGGCGGAGGGAGAAGCAGGCTCCATGCACCGGGAGCCCGATGTGGGATTCGATCCCGGGTCTCCAGGATCGCGCCCTGGGCCAAAGGCAGGCGCCAAACCGCTGCGCCACCCAGGGATCCCAGTTGTTGGTAATTTTAAATGAATAATATGTAGGGTTGTCTAGTTGAGTACTTGATACACCATAAATACTGAATTTTTTGTTCCATTTTTCTTTAAAATTTATGTTTAATGAACTATCACAGCATAATTTTACCAAAAGAACATACTGTACATGTTTTTGTATGCCGTGCTATTCTCCCCTATGTATTATGAATATCTTTCCATTCAATAAATATATGTACGCATTACTTTTTTAAAATATTTTATTCACTTATTTATGAAAGATACAGAAGCATAGAGAGAGGCAGAGACAGGAGAAGCAGGCTCCATGCAGGGAGCCCAATATGGGACTCATTCCTAGGACCCCAGAGCCACACTCTGAGTGGGGACAGACACTCAACCACTGAGCCACCCAGGCATCCCTGTGTACCTTATTTTTTAAAATGATTTCTTGCATTCCATTTGGAGGATGTACTATACCTTACCAAAGTAACTGGACACTTGGCCTGTTTGCAGATTCTTACTATTATGTATGATTCTGCATGTGCACATCTTTACACAGATTTCTAATGATTTTCTTCACAAAATTTCTATCAGTGGAATTGAGTCAAAGGGTGTATCTAGCTTCATAGGGGCTTTTTACACATGTAGTCACACTGTTTCCAGAAACTCTGTGCTACTTTTTATTTCCACGGCAGAGGAATATTTTACCACTTCAGTTTTTTTCTTTAATCTTTTCCCAGGAGTTATACATACATTTAGTTTTCAAATTTAAATTTTTTGATAATAAGAAAATAGTATTTGATCAATTAATTTCAAGAAAACACATTAAAAGAAATCAATTTAGATTGGGGGTTTGTAAACTTGTTCTCTAACAATTTCAGATTTAGTGCAACTATTTTAGGTTTCACAAACCATACCTTCCCTGTCTACTGGACTCCACTTAGAATGTGAAAGCAACTCCCAACAATAAGTAAACAAATGAGTGTGGCTACATTCCAATAAAACTTTATTTCAGTGTTTTCCAAAAACACTGAAATTTGAATCTCATATAATTTTCATGTCTCCTTTTTAAATTTTTTTTTTACCTTAAAATATGAAAACTATTATTAGCCTACGCAAAGTAGCCAGTTTGGCTACTAGGCTGTGGTTTGCCCATCCCAGTTTGGATAGCAATAATGTGTTTTTATGCAGTTCATGCTTCCTAATTTTCACCTCACAAAGGCATGGGAGTCTGAAGTAAAGAGTTGTATCCTTTTCACAATACAAGATGACTTCAAATATGGCTCTAGAATTTACTACTAATGTGGACTTAACCAATTTATCCTCCCTGAACCTCCACTTTTCCTTACTTATTATAAAGTTGGAATCATCCAGATGATGCCCTTCCTTCATGTGAAAGCAGTTAAGTATTGACCCATACTCTTCAGTTGTTTTGGAAAATTCTCACACGAGATGTCATGTTAATATATTGGAGATATGAGTTAATGGACAGCCAAGCTAATATTTATTTATAAGCAGTCACCTTGCATTGCCTCCATACAATAACTAACCTGACATTCCAGTTCACTGAAATAAACATTCCTTTGCATTTGGCTGGTGTGTTTAGATTCACTGAGCATTTTCAACCTTTCATTTAATCCTTAAAATAATCCTACGGGGGTATACATCCTTGCTACCTTTTATAGGGAGAAAACTGATATGAAGTGAATTTCCAATATCATACAGAATACAGCACGTTAATGAAAGAGTTAAAAGTTGAACAGAGGCAAGGCTTCTAACTGCAAGGCCAGGCTTTCCTCCACCCGCCCCCCCTCAACCCCCCAGATGGATCCTCTTTTATTTGAAAAGACTAGACAAGCTGCCTTTTCCCTTATCCTGGGGCTGTTACTCACTGCCTCACTCTCAGATTCAAAGTGAGTCTGTGCCCCCCACCCCCACCCCAGGGCAGAATCCCTGCTGTCATAGTCGTGGTTAGAACATGTCTTTCCTCCTCCTGACTCTATAACTGTTCATTGAACCACTGAGAACACTATGACTCAAAGGCAGCTAAACCCTAAGCCAAGTGATGGAGAGGAATAGACCCACAGAGCGTAGCAGAGACACTAACTCAGGAGCTCTCGCCTGATCGGCTGTGGATCTTCTTCACGCCCTTGCCCACCCTACTTCCATATCAGTGAGACTTAAACACAACTTGTGTGTCTGTGAGATCTCCTTTCTTCTAATACCCTCTCTTGTTTAAGCTACTCAGAATAGGCCTATTTCTTCCAACCAAATAAGCCCAAAGTAAGGCATATTGATTGATCCATGCAGCATTTTTTTAAAAGATTTATTTATTTATGTATTCATGAGAGACACAGAGAGAGAGAGGCAGAGACACAGGCAAAGGGAGAAGCAGGCTCCATGCAGGGAGCCTGACGTGGGACTGGATCCTGGGTCTCCAGGCTCAGGCCCTGGGCTGAAGGCGGTGCTGAACTGCTGAGGCAACCAGGCTGCCCCCCTGTAGTATTTTATTTCCTTCCTACAGTATGTAAAGACCTATGTAGATCTATGGGTTTTGGGGGAGAAATATAAAAATAATCATACATATGATTGTGAAAATAATGAGAACATTAGAAGCTACACATTGATGTAATATTGAGCATATTTTCAAACTATAATTAAAGTAGGCAAACTGTTTTGAATTATTTCTCATGAGAGGTAAAGAGTATTAATTACTACTAACCATGAAATTTATTTTGGATGAGGACTACTCCACGATCAAATGTTGATCAAAGGCTTGAAGATTGAAAGTAGGAGATTGTATTTCCTTTTATGGCATTTGTTTCTGCTTTTCCTGGCAATAAAAGTGATTAATCCTTTTTATATGACAGTTGGAGTTGTTTACTTCTGTTTTTCAATCTTTTGTGAAGTCGTCTTTTCTATACTCTAATAACAAAAGCTAGATTGTTGTCATCTTGAGCCTTTAATGTATTCAACTGTCCCCACTGGACTGAGCTACTTACCTGCTTTTTCGAGTGTACACATATTTTTACTTTAGTTGAATTAGAGCATGAGAGTACTTAATCTAGTTTATGCACTAGAGTCATCTGCAAAGCTTCACAAAATATTCAGAATCTTTCCCAAAGATTCTGATTTAATTAATCCGAGATGGAAGCTAGATCTTAGTGTTTATTTTTGTTTGTTTGTTTTTTGTTTTGTTTTGTTTTTTTTTAGGTTTCTCAGGTAAGATTCTAATCACCAGGATTGAGAACCATCAGTTTCAGGAAACCTATTAACCTCTTCTAGGATCTAGTTAGCACTAAGGTTGATGAATGTGTGATTTATTTCTTTATCAGGTAAAGGGATATTGATCCCAATGCACTACACTCTGGATCAGGAAACAGGAGAAGAGATGATTCTTGATATGTCTTGAAGAATAGAGTAAAATGAACTTGGGAAGCCTTGCATGAGCTTGGTTCCATTGATAGGAACCTATCCATTGATAGGAAGACTATTCCATCAATCAGTAGTGCTTGCCTTTTAAAAAGAGAAAACTGTGAGTGTCAGAATTTGCTGTGTTTTTGTTTTTGTTTTGGTTTTGGTTTTTTTTTTAAGTTTGCCAGGATTTTAAATCAGATTGCAAATGTTTCTGTAGATCAAAACCTCCCTGGGCTGGAGAGGAAGTGCAGCCCAAAGTCACACCATTGGGTTCTCTGGAAGCAGACTCGCAGATGCAGTTTGGAGTGCAAGCAATAATTGTTATATTCACTATGGAACAGAGGAAGCTCTGCCTGCTGCAGGCAGGTCAGGGCCTGGGGTTTGTGTTGCTGCCACATGACTAAGTCACGCACACGGACAGAACCTGCCACTCTGGGAGAGGACACACGCACACGCACACACGCACACGGAGGAAAGGGGAGTGAGGGGTAAGAGCAGCATAGTAGCAGGGATGAGTGCTGCGGCCAGACTATTTCTCCCCGGCTGTCTCCTAAGGAGCCTGGAGCCCGGCAAGGCAAGCCGTGTCTCTTCTCACACCAGTGCTCATTGCTACCTACTGAAGGGCAAGCTAATTAAGGTATTTCTGAAATTTCAGCCAGACACACACAAGCAAACCTTCCATTAGCAAGAAAATGTCAACAGAACACTTAAGCACAGATACTGCATTTCCACGTTTTAAAAAGATATGCTTTCTAAAATAAATTATTTTTTACAATGCGGCCCCTGTGCAGAAACGGTTTAAACGAATCTCCTCATTCCTTTAGCAGGTGATAACAGTATAAAAGAAGTTTTTAAAAAATATATAGATTTTTTTTTTACACATCAGGGAGAAAATGAAATTGCAGGATAGTTTTCTAAGGGGCTGTTCAGCATTTCCACCTTAATAAAATAAAGCTTCCTTCATTATAGCCTAATACAAAGTGGAAACTTACACATCTTCATCATCATCACATCATCATCATCATCATCATCATCATCATCATGACTGTGCATAATAATCAAGTCTGAGAATTAAAACTATTTCAAGCTGTACCAATGTAAAATGAAAATGCATACTCAGTGACTCAGCAAGCATGGCCTCTAGCACCGTGGAGCTTTCATACTCTTTAAACAGAAAACACGATTGTTTATAAAACTGGACACAAACAAAAATAGGCTTTAAGATATTGACATCTACCAGACGATGATGTGCATCTTCTTTTTGTCTTAAATCTGTAGCAGAAAAAGGGTTTTGTACTCCGGAAACATTGCTGTCAGACGGTTGACAGGAATGAGAGGGCTGCGCTGGCCTGAAATCCTTTGGTGAAGCCACCGATCCCAAAGCTAAAACAGCGATGTGACCTATTTAGGGAGCGACCCTTCATGCCTTAGGTTTTCAAATAAGTGAACCCTAAAGTGACGTCCAGAGCTAAGGCCCACCCCCCTTGTCCACGGTTGCCTGTCACTCTACCCTGTGCTTCAGGGATGTGTTGACAAACAAGCCCTAACAAGATGCCACATGGGAAAGAAAAATGTAAATGCTACAGCCATCGTCTCCACGGAACTGCAAGGTTTATAGAACGTAGCCTGAGAATTACCCGGACTGTTCGTCCATCTCTCTCAGTGTCACTCCGTGGAGGTCACCATGGGTTTGCCCCAACAAGACAAAAGGAAAAAGAAGACAAAGCCACACAAGAGTTTGTCTGAAAGGCTGAGAGGCTCTGTTGTCATGTCAAAGGAATAAGACTTGTGGTAGAGTAGAATAGGGCTGTGCCAAGAGTTTTACCCCTAGTGTGGTTGTCCTAAAATATGTCCACAGGTTCTTTGGCACTCCTCCCATTAAGAGTGGGATCTATGTCCCTTCCTTCCAGTGCTCAAGGAAACCGTGTGACTTAAATCAGTGAACCACAGTAGAAGTGTTGCTGCATGAGGCTAGATCAGAAAAGGCTGGGCAGCCTCCACCCGGTCCTGTTGGGATGCTCCCTCTGGGTGCAGGGAGCTGTAGAGTCCAGCTACCCTGGGACCATCACTCTGGGGAGGCCAGTCATTAGCCTGAGCTGCGCAACCAGATGTCAACCAGGGGAGCGAGTCCTCTTGGACACACCGACCACTCACATCTCCACGGAACTACGGCCCCAACCCCACAACTAACTCCAGCTGCGTGAAAGACTCTAAGTGAGAACTGCCCTGCTGAGACCTCCCACGAGCCTGACTCACAAATCGTGCGCACGATAAATGGCTGTTTTGTGCACTAAGATTTGGACTAATCATTTGTTATGTAACAGTTGTAACCAGAAACTCTATTGACTCCCTTAATCTGCACAACCACCTTGCAAAATAGCTCCTCTTATTGCTCTCTTTTTTTTTTTCAAATGAAGATACTGACTCTCAGAGATGTGAAGTGGCATTTTCTTTTTCTTTTTTTTTTTTTTTTAAAGATTTACTTATTTATTTAGTTATTTATTAGAATGGTGGGGGGCTGAGGGAGAAGGAGAATCGAAGGCCGACTCCCTACTGAGCATAGAGCCTGAGTTGGGGTCTCCATCTGACGACCCTGAGATCATGACCTGAACCACAATCAAGAGTCTGAGGCTTATTTTTATTTTTTAAGATTTATTTATTTATTTATGAGAGAGAGAATGAGAGAGGCAGGCTCCATGCTGGGAGCCCGATGTGGGACTCGATCCTGGGACTCCAGGATCATGCCTTGGGTTAAAGGCAGGCGCTAAACCACTGGGCCACCCAGGGATCCCCGAGTCTGAGGCTTAACTGACTGAACTACCCAGGCGCTCCTAAGATGTTAAGTGGCATTTTCAATGTTACATGGCTTGTGAGCAGCAATGCTGGTTTTTGAACCCAGGTAGTCGGGTTCCAGAGTCCCTGCTCTTAAGGGTCTTGAAATGGAGGTGTTAGCAGATCTGAACTTCTCATATGGCATTTCAAATCCTCTTAGCCTCAGCTGTTTCTGGAACCAGAGGCCACTTGCTCCAGCATCAGTCTCTTCTGCAGAGAGACCAGTACAGTGTGGCCTCTTGTCGAGTTCACCTTGCCCAATACTCCTGCTACACGTGCTACCAGTGTCTCAGGAATCCCTGTTGGTCCTGAGGCACAAGATGCTGTAGGATCCTCTCTGAGCCCATTCATGTATGCCCAGGAAGCATAGAGGGACTAACACTCCACAGAGCAAACCCAACCTCCAGACTAACTCTTCTCCCTCCCTCTGTAGACACATTTCTGAGAAGCAGGTTCTCAGAGGCCCACTTGCAGATCAAGCAATCTATTGCACTTGATACAAAGCAGTAGTCAGCTTGGTAATATTCCATCCTATTAGCTTTGTTTTCTCCACCTTAGCTGTTTTTAGTTCACTTCTACCTCCTTAAGAAGAAGAAATACACAAGCCATGGCTTCAAGCCTTGCTTCCTGGGAAGCTTAGGTCAAGATAATAGCTGAAAATATTTTCACTAAATGATTATGCGTGTGTATGCATAAAATACATAGCACTGTTTTGCATATTTTAAGCTTTTAAAATGTATCATATCATGAGATCATTCTGCAAGTTATTTTGTTCACTCAACACTACATTTTGGAAAATTTCCCAAGCTGATACATGAAGCTATAAATCATATATATTAAATGCTCTATATTATTTCATTGTATGACTGTGTCTTAGATCATTTATCCATTCTCCTATATATGGACATGCATAAGATGCTTAGAATTCACTACTAAAATGTTAGCGTGATGAGTAATGTTTTTATCTTAGGCACATATGTGATAAATCCTCCAGGGTCTACTTAGGGAATTGTTGGACTGAAGTGTGCACATATTTCAATTTTACTAACTATTGCCAAAGTTATCTTCAAAATCATGGAAGTCCTACATATTCTTGAAAACACGACATTATCAGACTTTTTTTTAAACACTATTTTTTTAGAACCATTTTAGGTTTACAGCAATGTTGAGAAGGTATAGAGATTTCTCCTATATCTCCTGCCTCCACACGCGTCCTCACATGCCCCGTGATGAACATCTCCATCAGAGTGCTACCTTTGTTACAATTGATAACCCTACATTGACCTATCATAATCTCCTAAAATCTACGGTTTACCTATGGTCCTCTCTTGGTGTTGTACATTCTATAATTTGGACAAATGCATAATAACATACATTCATCATTTATAGTATAATATGGACTATCTTCACTGCCCTCGAAATCCTGTTCTCCCATATTTATCCCATATTTATCTGTCCTCCTCAGTACCAAGCACCCACTGATCTTTTTACTGTCTCCATAGTTTTGCTTTTTCCAGAACGTCAATTAGCTGGAATCATACAGTACATAGTCTTTCCAGACTGGCTTCTTTCATTCTGTAATATGCACGTAAGTTTCCCCCATGTCTTCATGGCTTGATGGTTTGTTTCTTTTTAGTACTGAATAATATTCCTTTGTCTGGATATAGCACAGCTTAATTATCCATTCAGTTACTGAAAAAGTGTTTTGGTTGCTTCCAGGCTTAGGAAATTATGAGCAAAGCTGCTATTAATATGCACATGCAGACTTTTGTGTGGACATCAATTTGAAAATTTGGGGATTTGTTCATTTGGATATATGTCAAAATATACAATTCCTGAATCATATGCTAAAAGTATGTTAGTTTTGTAAGAAACTGCCAAATTATCTTCCAAAGTAGTTGTACCGGGGGATGCCTGGGTGGCTCAGCAGTTGAGCATCTGCCTTCAGCTCAGGTCATGATCCCAGGTCAGGGGATCGAGTCCCACATCGGGCTCCCTGTGAGGAGCCTGCTTCTCTTTCTAGGTCTCTGCCTCTCTCTGTGTCTCTCATGAATGAATGAATGAATGAATGGATGAATGAATATTTAAAACAAACAAACAAAAACAAAGTAGTTGTACCATTTTACCTTCCCACCATCAAAGAATGAAAGTTCTTCTAGCTCCACTCCCTCATCAGCATTTCGTGTTGGCAATGTTTCCAATTTTGACCATTCTAATAGGTGTGTAGCAATATTTCACTATTGTTTCAATTTGCATTTCCATGATGATGTATAAAGTAGAAATCTTAAGTTTTTAAATTTGAATTCCAGTATAGTTAACATACATTGTTATATTACTTTCAAGTATACAATGTAGTCATCCAGCAATTCTCTATATTACTCAGTGCTCATTGTGTTAAGTGTACTCTTTAATCCCCATCACTTTTTTCACCCATTCTCCCTCCCCTGCTCACTTTCCCTCTAGTAGCCATCAGTTCTCTAGAGTTAAGAGTCGGTTTCTTGGTCCCTCTCTCTCTCTCCTCTATTTATTTGTTTCTTAAATTCTACAAATGAGTAAAATCATATTGTATATGATAGTTGTCTTACTTATTTTGCTGGCATTATACTGTCTAGCTCCATCTACGTTTTGGCAAATAGCAAGATTTCATTTTTTTTTCCTCTGGCTGAGTATATTCCTTTGTATGTATATACACCACACCTTCTTTATCTCTTCATCTATTGATGGACGCTTGGGCTGCTTCCATAATTTGGCTGTTGTAAATAATGCTGCAATAAACATGGGGGGGCATGTATACCTTTGAATTAGTATTTTTTTTATTTGGGGGGTAAATACCTAGTAATGTACTTACTGGGTCATAGGATAGTTATATTTTTAGCTGTTTGAGGAAACTCTGTATTATTTTTAAAGTGGATCATCTTTTAATGTGCTTATTTGCCACCTGCATATCTTCTTTGGTGAGGTGCCCGTCAAGGTCCTTGGTCCATTTTTTTATTAATTGGGTTGTTTTCTTATTTTTGAGTTTCAAGAGTTCTTTGTATGTTTTGGATAGTCCTCTATCAGATATGTCTTTTGTAAATATATTTTGTGGCTCATCTTCTCATTTTCCTGATATTGTCATTCACAAAGTAGTTTTTAATTTTAATGAGGTCCATCTTATCCAAAGGATTGTGCCTTTGGTGTTGTATCTAAAAAGTTATCACCATACCCAAGGTCATTGAGGTTTTCCCTATTTTCTTCTAGAAGTTTCACACCTTTGCATCTTACATTCAGGACCATGATCCACTTTGAGTTAATTTTGTGACAGGTCTAGATTTTTTTATTGTTGTTGCATGAGCATGTCTAGTTGCCCTTGCACCATTTGCTGAAAAGACTATCTTTGCTCCATTTTATTGCCTTTGCTCTTTTGTCAAAGATCAGTGACTGTATTTATGTGGGTCTATTTCTAGGCTCTCTATTCTTTTCCACTAAACTATTTGTCTATTTTTTCACCAATACCACATTGTCCTGGTTACTATAATTTTACAGTACCAGAACTTTATTCTTCTTCAATATTGTATTGGCTATTCTGGGACTTTTGCCTCTCTGTATAAACTTTAGAATCAGTTTGGTAATATCCATAAGATAACTTGCTGAGATTTTGATTGGGATGGCATTGACTCCATAGGTCAAGCTGGGAAGAACAATCGTCTTGATAATATAGAATCTTACTATTCATGAACATGTAGTATCTCCCTACTTATGTAGTTATTCTTTGATTTAATCCATCTATAGTTTTCCTCATACAGATGTTGTACATATGTGTTTTTAGATTCATACCTAAATACTTCATTTTAGGGGGCGCTAATATAATTTATGTTGTGTTTTTTATTTCTAGTTCCACTTGTTGATTGCTGGTATAGAGGAAAGCAATTGACTTTTGTATATTAACTTTGCATCCTGAAACTTGCTATAATCACTTATCAGGTTCAGGAAGATTTTTTGTCAGTGCTTTTGGATTTCTCCATAGATGATCATGTCATCTGTGAGCCAAGCTTTATTTCTTCTCAATCTGTATGCTTTTTAGTTTCTTTTATTGTCTTATTGCATTAGGCTAAATTTATCAGACTTTTAAAGCTTTTTTTTAACTTTATGAATTTGGAGAGGAATTAATTTTTTTATTTGCATTTCCCCAGATTATTGGTGAAATTGAGCATATTGATTATTGTGATTATTGATGAGATCTAAGCATATTCTCATTTTTCAAATTTTTGTCCTATTGATTTTTTTTAGTAAACTTAATATATTCTGAATTATAATCTTTTGTTTATTGAATGCATTGCAAGTATGTTTTCCCATTCTAGGATTTATATTTTCATTTTTATGAGTTTCACTGACGGAAAATATTTAACATAGGGACGCCTGGATGGCTCAGCGGTTTAGTGCCTGCCTTCCGTCCAGGGCATGATCCTGGAGTCCCGGGATCGAGTTCCATGTCGGGCTCCCTGCATTGAGCCTGCTTCTCCCTCTGCTTGTGTCTCTGCCTCGATCTCTCTTTCTCTCTCATAAAAAAAAAAATATATATTTTTAAAAAATTTAAAAAATATTTAATATATTTGGGTAATCTGTGTTTCCTTATATGTCTTTAACTTTCTTTTTATTGTCTTTAATTTTTTGAGTCTTTCTCAAACAAGACTCAAAATGTTTATAAAAAACCAGGAGATCAGAGCTATGTTTTTAAAAAATTTTTAAATTTGGTTTTTACATTTAGGTCTTTAGCTCATCTTGACTAATTTATTTTTTGGTAGGGTTCAGGTAAGAATCTCAGTATACTTTTTTCTGTATAGAAACAACACATTATATTGTATCACATATTATTTCTTTATATTTCATCTTTTGAACTTTTTATTCTATTTTACTCGCTAATTTTTCTATCCCCATGTTGTTATCAACCACATTGTCTTAATTATTATATAATCTTATAATTCCTGAACCATTTCCTTCTTTTTTGAACTCTCTTGGCTATTCCTAATTTTTTTAAAGGATTTAATTTATTTATGAGAGACACAGAGAGACAGAGACATAGGCAGAGGGACAAGCAGGCTCCCTGCAGGGAGCCCAATGTGGGACTCGATCCCAGGATCACCACCTGAGCCAAAGGCAGATGCTCAAACACTGAGCCACCCAGGTGCCCGTCTTGCCTATTCTTGACTCGTTGTCCTTCTATATGAATTTTAGGAACAACTCTTTTTTTTTTTTTTTTTTTTTGGAACAACTCTTTTTAAGACTTTATGAAAAGTCCTGGAAAAACATTGCATTTTAAAAATAACAATATATATTTATGAAAATGCATCTTCCTACCTAGGAACATGGTATTTTTCTAAGTCTTTATGCCTTTAAACAATTTATTGTACTTTTTCCACAAAAGTATTAAATATTTTTGTTAGATTTATCTCTGGATACCTTATAGATTCTTTTGCTATTCTCTAAGCTGAGCAGACAAACCTTAAAATAAGTAAATATGACACTCAGAAAATGATGGGTTTTATGAAGTCAAAAACAAAGGATTATAGGTAGAACATTTCTGAAACAGTATAGAGAGGATCATTTTGGGCAGGTTAATAAACAGTCTTATAAGAGGAGGTTATATTTGAGCTGAGGCCTGAATAGTGAAAGGTGCCAGCCTTGTACAGGTATGAAAGAAAACCAAAAATTCAAGGTCTTGAAGGGCCAGTGCATCTAGAGCCAAGTGAAGCAGGAAGAACTGTATGAAATGCAGTCAGATGATGAAGACCCTTGCAGACCAGAGTAAGGAGCTTAAATGAGCATGGACAGTGGAGCTTTGTTTTACCCAGAGAGCCTTAGAGAGATCAACTATTTGGGCTAAGGAAGCCCAAGACACACTGGACGTATCCATTCTTGCATGACAGAAGTGGCCTTCACGTAAATGTGGCCTTTCTTCTAAAACTCCAAAACTACAGCGTCAATGTATCTGTCATACAATTCTTACTGACAGACATAAGATAACAGCAATCATGATTCACATTTAAATTCTAATGGGTTGCCATAGATTAATGGTAGGCTCTTGTCAAAAACTGTTTTTATTACTTATTATGAGTGTTTTTATTACTACTAGCTCTCATGTTACTTGCATGAGAGCATTCTGGATTCTGCTTACTGAAGCGATCTTTTTTCCAAGACCCAGTCAGAGTTCTCTGTTCATCCTATCTGCCAAGAATGTTTATATATTCATCTGGCAACTCAACATCTGGCCACTATCAAAATTCACTCTTCCATTGAAAAGAGGATAACCTTCAAAGCTGACATATATTTAGCTACATCTGTCTGGATCTTTTTGCAATTTCCTTTCCCATGCTTTCTAAGCCCCAGCAGCCACCTTCTCTCCTGCTCACGGCCACTCCATCACTAGGCACCATCTTTGGGAAAGCTCCACATCCAATTCAGTCCTGCTCAGGGAGATAATAGCATGCAGTGATTACAACAGAGCTGGTTTATTAATATGATTGCGTCATTGATCAGATTAACCCAGTTCTTAGCTTTCCTGCACAGTATTTATCTGAATTGAAAAAGAAATGCATGGCATAAAGCAGTATAGATGAAAGCATTTAAGGAAGGCAGGTTTTTTTTTTTTTTCCCAAAAGCCAAAACAAATATTTGGAAGCTTTCAAGTGGGTATATGAACAGTAAACCATCATAGTAATCTTGATTCTCCACTAATGTGTGATTCTGAATGCTGATCTTGGCAGTACTTATTACAGATTTCTTCCACCCCTAGATAACTCAATGCCTTAAGGGCATTTGGAATTGGAAAGGACTATCAGCTCTTCTTCATCTTCTATCATCAACAGGGTAATTCTCTCATGTGTCCTTGAGCGGTTCTCACTTACATGACCCATAGCACCTTTTCCAAACCCTTACAACTACATAACACTCAGTATTATACTAAAAACTTGGGGCAGCACTTTGAAGCTGGCTTCATCATTTCCTTCATTACTTACTATGTAACTGCAGGCAAGTTATATAACCTTCATGTGTCTCAGTTTTCTCTTCTTAAAGTGTTGATGGTAGAGGTTTTGGATCAATTGATTGATTTAAAACAGACCTTGACATATAACAAGTATTCAATATGTCATATGCTATTAATATTTTTTCTGTCAAATGCTCCATTCCTCCCCAAACACTGCTTTTAAAAAATGACCATACTAATTACTTCACAGTTGACATAGGTCATCATGCTGAACCCTCTCATATGCTTATCCTTCGCTTTCTGCTAATTTAGCCTCTAGCCATTCTTCCTTTTTGTCTCCCATCTTAGGAACTATTCTTCTACCCAAAAATGATTAATGCTTCTGTATGCCAGACATAGTATCCTCCAGAACCTTGTTAATTTATTATCCCCCTCTCGCAAATATCCTCAACATTTTCTTCTTCCATGACTAATTCTGGCCCATAAATATGTTCAAGTCTCTTAATTTTAAAAAATTCTGTAGCACAACAGATAGTTGGAAGATAGTTCGGTAGTTCCCACAAAGCATTAAAATACAATCCAGCAATTGTACTCCTAGGTATTTAACCAAATGAGTTCAAAACTTACATATATACCAAAACCTACACGTGAAATGTTGGTAGCATCTTTATTCACAATTATGAAAAACTGAAAACAACTGACATGTCCTTCATAGATGAATGGATAAACAAACTATGGTACATCTATACATTGAAATATTGATCAGCAATAAAAAGAAATGAGCTATCAAGCCACAAAAAGACATAGGGGAAAGTTAAATACATATTACTAAGTGAACAAAGCCAATCTGGAAAGGCTATATACTATATGATTTCAACTATATGACATTCTGGAAAAGCTAAACTGTAGAGACAGTTAAAAAAAATCAGTGTTTGCCAGGGATCAGGGAGGGAGAAATAAGTAGAATATGGAGGGCTTTTAGGGCATGAAACCATTCTATATGATTGATAATGATGGATGCATGACATTATTTGGCAAAATCTGTACAACTACAATAGATACAGTGAACTTTAAACTATGGATTTAGTTAATAATAACATATGAATATTGGCTCATCAATAATAACTAATGTACTGCACAAATGCAAGTTGTTAATAATAGAAAACACCAGGGATGCCTGGGCAGCTCAATTGGTTAAGCGTCTAACTCTTGATTTTGGCTCAGGTCACGATCTCAGGGTTGTGGGATCGAGCCCTGCATTGGGCTCCCACTCGGCAGGGGATCTCCTTGAGATTCTCTCTTTCCCTCATAGGCCCCTCCTACCTCTCTCAAATAAATAATCTTTTTAAAAATGATAATAGAAAAACCTGGACTAGAAGAATATATGAGAACTATCTGTATTTTGGCTTTAATTTTTCTGTAAACCTAAAAGAAATAAATGTTAATTTTTAAAACCTTAAGCTTTAAATATATCCTTTCACAGTAGCATCTAGATTAGTATTTAACTGCTAGAAGGCATACACACACACACACCAGGGGGTAGGAATCTTGGAGGCCCACTTAGAACTCTGCCTATCTTACTATTCTATCCTACACTGTCAACTCCCAACAGCATCCTTCGTGGTAATAGAATAAAGTTGATGTCCCCTAGACTTGTAAATTGGTCTCTTTTTCTTTTTCCCCCCTTTCTATATATTTACCTGGATTACTTTAACTACTTCCGTGGTTTCAACTACTTTTTACACAGTGTCAACTATAAAAATTCATCTGTCCTACCTAGTTGAATCTTCTGAACCCCCATACCCGTATTTCTAGCTGCCTCTTCATGATATCCATTGGAATATCCAGTAGAGACTTAGGGAAAACTCATTAATGCTCCTATGGACCGCATGTAAAATAAGAACATAATTCTCCCTGTCAACTTCTGTTTTCGAATGAGATCATCATTTACTCGGTAGCTCAAAACAGAAAACTTGGGGCTTTGCTTGGTATTTATTAAAGGCTTAGTTTAGATTAGGGACTCTCTTAAATTCTTTATAAGTATTAACATTTAATCCTCACATGACATCTCTGTGGGAAAGGTACTATTATTGGAAACCTTGGCCAAGAACCTTTCCCGGGGTATTGTATCTAGGACAAGGTAGTACTAGAGACAAAACTGTCTGGCTCAAGATCGAAGCTCTTAACCACTGTGCTATCTAATTTTTTCTTTCCCCATACCCACTTGGTTATCGAATCTTACTAATTATATCTCTGCAATATCATCCAAATTCATCTCCTTATTTCTAACTCTGCTGTCATGGCCTTGGTTCAGCATCTCATGAAATATTTCTCTAATCTCCAGACTGGGGTTCCCATCTACAACTCTTGTTTATTTAAAATAACCTCTACATCCCAGTCATACCAATTACACTTAAACGGAATCAAAAGTTTTTACTGCCCTACTTAAAGTCTTATCCAAACTTTGTAGCTTGCCATACAAAACCTTTCTCCATCCAATTCCTGCCCATATTTTCTGCCTTGTCCCTTTGTTTGTAAGTGAATCTGTGTCATGCCTCCCATGGTACCCTTTTCTGTCCATGTCTATATTCCTTTCAATGCTGTTGAGTTCCCTAAGAATAGGAATCTGTATAGCGTAGTACTTGGCATATAAAAAGGACTCAATAAATATGCATTGAATAAACTGTAATTAGACTCTATCGTTGGTTGTTTCAAAATTCCCATTAAAAGATTACTTCAAGAAATTAAATGGAGAATTTAATTTTGTGACTGAAAATGCTGACATATACCATATAATTCTCTCTATACAGAGTAGATGCACAGTAGTTAATTATACAGGAAATATTTCTATCTGTTGAGATCAGGCCCTGGGGTCTTATTCTCTATTTCATGTGTTACATCAATATCTTTGTTCAAGCAGGTGTGTGACTGTATTTGTTTGCAGGTTGTTGGTTTTCTACTCCACAGCAATGGTTTTCTACTCCGGTTGCTTCATTTTACCCCCCCCCCCCATTTATTTTGCTGCTAGATAAGACACCTAACACTAATCCATCTCTAAACTACGTAGAGCCATTTGACTATGACAACTGAAGGGAAATGGCAGATATCAGTGGGATGAATAGGGTCACCCAAGTACACTCATGGACTATAATAAACATTTCCTTTTTAAAAAAATTTTATTTATTCATTCATGAGAGACGGAGGCAGAGAGAGAAGCAGGCTCCATGCAGGGAGCCCGACGTGGGACTCCATCCCAGGTCTCCAGGATCAGGCCCTGGGCCAAAGGCAAGCGCTAAACCACTGAGCCACCCAGGATGCCCTAAACAACATTTCCTAAAAGCCCGATTCGAACGTTACTTCTCACGTTATAATTAAGTGATCCCCACCACTGGTTAGTTGGTGGACGTTCCTGCTTTAGCAGAATGTGGCTAGTTACCTGGGGTCACCATCTTAACATAAATTCTCACATGAGCAAACTTTCAAGGCAAGCTGGCTCCCTTCCTTGCTTGCTTACACTTCTGATCATTTTCATGTGCTCCTTCCGCTAAAACCCAAGGGTGGACTCCTGACCTCCTTGCTAGAGGTGCGAATGCGGCCAGGGTTAGTGACCGCTCTGCGGATTCCCGGAGCTCCTCCTCTCCCGGCCCGTGACAGGTCGTTGGATGCTGAGGTCGGGGAGCAGGACGGGGGACACTCCGGGGTGCAGCTGGAAGGCAAGGCCGCCGAATCCCGAGGCGGCCGGGGGCTCCGCGGGGCGAGGACCCCCCCACCCCCCCGCCCCGGGCCAGCCCGCCGCGCCCCCAGCGCCCCCAGCGCCCCCAGCGCCCCCAGCGCCGCGCTCCCGCTCCCGCGGGCCGGGCCGGCGCGGGCCGCTGTCCACAGTGGGAGGTGCTGAAAGCAGGGCGCGGGCGGGGGCGGGGGCGCGGGCGGGGGCGGGCGGGGGCGCTGCGGGCGGGGGCGCTGCGGGCGGGGGCGCTGCGGGCTGCTGGAGCGAGCGCCCCCTCCCCGCTCCGCCCCGCCGGCCCTCCCCTCCTCCCGCAGCCGTGCTCCGCGCGCCGGGAGGGGCGGGGGAGGGGGCGAGGGACGGGGATGGGGCGGAGAGAGCCGGCTCTGCCTCGGGGAAGGAGGGGATGAGAGTTGGGGCGAGCGGCGGGAGGCGGCGGCGGCGGCCGGCGAGGAGCCAGCGCTGGGTCCTGCAGTAGGACTCCCGGGAGCCACCATCATGGTGAAGAGGAAGAGCTCCGAGGGCCAGGAGCAGGACGGCGGCCGCGGCATCCCGCTGCCCATCCAGACCTTCCTGTGGCGGCAGACCAGGTGAGGGGCGCGGGGCGCGGGCGCGGGGCGCGGGGCGCGGGGCGCGGCGGCCGCCGGGGCTGGGGGCGCTCCCGGGCCGCCCGGGCACCGCCGCCGCCGCCGCCGCCGCCGCCGAGGCCGCAGCCCGCAGCCGCAGCTCCCCCTCTGGGGCTGGAGAGCGAGCCCTCTGCACCTGCCTGGAAAACACGCATTTACAAAATATTTCCGTGAAGTTTGGCGGCACGCAGACTGGCAGCCGAATCAATATATGCATTATTTAGGGGGTGGGAGGGCAGAAAGCCTCAGAAGAGGGGGCGGGGAACTAGGAAGGATAATTATGACTGGTTGTGCTCTGGCGTCCAATTCCCCCTCCATCTCCTGCTGTAATTCCAGGCCGGTGACCTGTTGTTTTTCCAGCTCCTGTTTGGCGAATATCTGCTATGCCCACTTGTTAACCATTTTTGCTCGGATTTAGCCAGTGTGGTCTTCCTGGTTCAAGACCCCGAGGAGGAGGATTTTTGATAAGCATTTGTTTTTTGTTGTTTTGTTTTGTTTTGTTTTTTGTTTTTTTCCTGGAAAGACCTGAAACCTATCCCAATGACCAGGAAACAAGGTTTTCATCATCATCATCATCATCAATCATCATCATTATTATTGAAATTTATCAGATAAAAAATTGGGTCCTGGAAATCACAACCCACAAACTGTGTTCATTTTTAGTTTTTGATATAATTATACACACGAGCAATACACCACTCCTGACCATTGACGATTTGGAATCTAATTAGGAAAAAAAGTCTTTGGAATAAAAGTGGATACAGGAAATGTGGAGATCCACATCTCTTTCATATATGTAATTACACATGTGAAAGCAAATGTCGTCAGCTGTTCAACACCTGCTCATTAACAAGCTATAGGGAGGCATGAAATTTGAGTTTTATAGCACTATGTCTTATCCGTTGAAAAAATATGTCATAAAGATGCTGGTAATTTTACTTCTATTTATAACAACTATCTCTATTAATTTTTCAGTGCATTTTTGAGGCCTAAACTGGGGAAGCAATATGAAGCCTCGTGTGTGGTATGTGATATTCACCATTTAATGATTATTTCCATATTTGGTGGGGTAATTTCAACCCAAAGAAAGGCATTAAACTGTACTGACTATAGATTAATGTACTCAGCAAATATTATTGAGCACTTACTATGTGCTAGGCACAGTTCCAAATGATGGGATAGAGCAATAATCAAAATACAGAGTTTGCATTCTAGTAGCAGGAAGTCAAGCCTCTCCAAATAAGTAAAATACATAGTAAGCCAGATAGTGATAAGCACTATGGAGAAAAATGGATCAAGAAAAGAGATTGGGGGCACTGGCGGCTGGGGGCAGGGGTGGAGTGGATTCCTTGTTAAGAGCATTGGATAGGTAAGGTGCACTGCTAATGTGACTGGTAGACAAAACTGTGAAAGGGGGCTGGGAGAATAGGTAAGGGAAGAGCAAAGGGGAGGAGAAAGTCTAAAAGAACTTAGCCCAGAGTAGATAGGGGTAGAGCAGTAGAAGAAATAGTAGAGAGATAAGAAGTGCAATTTTTTTAAAAGTTTTTTCTATTATTATTCATCTGACAGAGCGTGAGAGAGAGCACACAAGTAGGGGGAGTGGAAGGCAGAGGGAGAGGGAAAAGCAGGCTCCTCTCCGAGCAGGGAGCTGATGTGTGGATGAATCCTAGGGCCCTGGGATCATGACCTGAGCAGAAGGCAGATGTTTAACTGACTGAGCCACCCAGGTGCCCCAAGAGGTCCAATCTTTAATCAACAATATCACGACTGTTATGGTGGAAGTTAATGAGATGAGTGCCCGTGAACTTCTCAAAGTCATAGCAGTTCTAAACTTCTGTGTCTTGCATGGTTTGTGCAAGCCTGAAAATAAATGATATAAAACAATTATGGAAATAATGCTACTAGGATTTATACTCTATAGAGTGCACTTGTCCTGAGAGGCAAAGGGAATCCCATGTCCCTAAAAATGTTCAAATCACGAATTGAAAACAAAAGACATGAAATCATAAAGCAAAAATGAAATGAACTCTTCATAGATTTCATTAAAATTTTGAACTCAAATAAAGGTCTTCACATTTCATATATTATAACCTAAAAGTGGAAACCTCCCCATTTGGGCCTTGCCATGAAAATTGGCAAATGACCACATAGATGACCTTCTGGGAAGGAGTTCTGAAATGTGTTAGGGCCATTAAAAATGATGAAAGCCAACTACAGAGTTTTAAACACACAGAGACACACACTCAACTAGGGCTTTGTTTTATTCTAACTCCTGCTCTTCAAAGTTGCTACGGAGATACTTTTAAAATATTATCTTTCAGTAAGGACCTTTTAATGGAATTTGTTGTACTTACTTCAAGTTAGAGTAATTTGACACTTAAAAAATCACTGAGGCTTCCATAAATCATGCTTGCAATTATACTATCTTAATATCCTGACTTTTCCCTGTTCTTGGCAAAGATCTGGCATTTTTAATGTAGTCATACAATATCAAATAACTAAGTCACATAGATAGAGAAATAAAAATGTAGAAAGCAATTTTCAGGGTTTAAAAATAATGAGTTATATTAGTAATATTTAGGAAGAAAATGATATTAAGTACCCAGAGTGCCCTGATATTATAAAATAATGCAACTCATCTTCTAAACTGTATTCAGCAAGACTGTATAAATTCTTTATAATCCTTTAATGCCCAACATACTCACCCTTTACTTAATGAATCCTTAGATACCTGAGGGCTGAAGAATTTAAAAGCATTTGGATCTGTCTTTATTTAGTTTAAAAACCAAAATAAAACCTCATCTCTGTTTACACTCCTTACCGAAACCTTAGCATGCCTTTCATTATGAAGGTGAATTTCTTATTTTCCTCTTTTGAACCACAAGGTAATTAGTTTTCTTTGGAATCTCTGAATGAAGCCATGTCTTTTTCTCTGATATCCTTAATAATACTACAGCTTGAATACTTGGAGTCTGTATTATGATCACCCTAGGGCACACTTCCACGGTTTTCCTGATCACACGGGGCATAAAGGAGAAATCAGGCTCAGTTCACATGAGCCAAATATTTACCAGATTTATTTCAATATTTGGTAGCTATGCTTTATAGCACTTTAGAGTGCTATCCTCCTCCTCATTCAAATAACAACAACTGCCTAGGTCACATTCGTTCTGGGATGCTCCACTCTCTGAAAGTATCCCTGGCCAAGAGAGATGATTTAATAAACCAGCAAAGCTTATGACTTATTTCCCTCCAGTCTTCTCTCCCTCCCTTTCTTTTTTATTCAACAGATATATTAAGTATTTCTATGATTACAGGCATTAGGTGAGGAATGTCCTGTGCCAGGTTATTGACAAGGACATGAAATAATTCAGCGACCCTCAAATCAGATTTCTTGAAAGAGTTGTATCTTATTTAACATTTGTTGAACATTGACATCCACACTGTCCTCAAGACATTTTCTCAAAAGACATTTCACTTGGTTCCGCAGTTGCGACAGCCCCTTTGGATGCCTTAGCAGCATTTTTTAAACTGTTACAGAATTGCCTGAATTAAATGTGGTGCTGTGTTCTTTTTTTAGAGGAAGCTAATTTGGGTGAAAATAAAAATCACTTAATAACTCAAGTCCCGTATTTTAAATCAAAAACCTAAAAATGATTAAAATGATTAAAAAGAAATTATCACGGACCCATGATAACATGAAATGCAATGTGAGTGTACTCTAAAAAATTTGATCCAGGGATTTGTGTCTTTGTAGTACCTCAGTCCCCAGTTTCTTGACAGTCAGGATCTTCAATTCCTTATTTTACATGATTTTTTTTCTTCTTTTTGGGTATCTGCAGTCCTTTGAACGAGTGTTGGTAGAAAACAAGCTGCACGGCCTCTCCCCAGCCCTCTCTGAAGCCATCCAGAGCATTTCCAGATGGGAGCTGGTGCAAGCTGCTTTGCCTCACGTCCTCCACTGCACGGCGACCCTGCTTTCCAACAGAAACAAGTTAGGTTGGTCCCTCCGCATTGCTTCTTCGCGGCACACGGTCATCAGCACTTGTGATAACAGCATCTATCGAGTGCTTATGCTTTTCGCAAGCACTGAACGCACATTATCTCATTTAATTCTCACAAAAGCCCCCTCACGTTGCTACCACAATGATGTCCATTTTCCCAGTGAAGGCCCCGGCTCTCCCATTTTTAAATTTTGAATTTTATAACTGATATGCGAATATATTTTCCTTTTTAACATTAAGACATTACAGGGGAGTTAAAGACTATCCCCCATCCAAGATGAGTTCCAATCAGATTTCCCTTCTGCTCTCAACTCCCAAAGGGACCCCTTGTGCCTGGTAGTACTGTGTGTATGTGTATACGTGTGCAGAAAGACTCTTCTTTTTTGGATTATCTTGCGGATTGCTCGTTTGCGTATGTGCTCTTTTCCATCCAGTTCTTCCCCCTTATTTGAGTCTCTGCTCAAATGTTCCCTTTATAGAGGGGGTTTCTTGGTCACACTGTCTAAAGTAGAGTCGTTCTATCTTCAGAGCCTGTGCTCTTAACCACCTTGCTGCCTCTTTGGAGATATATGTGGGTATCCGACTGAGGAAGTATGATGCGTGCCGTTTCTCCTCCTCTGACAGTACGTTATGCTGCAGAGATTGTAGCCAGTTAGAAAGCCCCAAAACAAGAATGAGCCCTTCCAGCAGTGGTTGAAATGCTAGTGTCTCCCAGGAAATCAAATGCAGAGCAAAGCAAAGATGTTCTTCCCATACCCAGGGTGGCTATCCATTGTTCTGGTAGCAGAGTTTGTCTTAATTTGACTGTGTGACTATCCCCATGCAGGCCACCAGGATAAACTGGGTGTTGCTGAGACAAAGCTTCTTCACACCCTGCACTGGATGCTCCTAGAAGCTCCCCAGGACTGCAACAGTGAGCGATTTGGGGGCACAGACCGTGGCTCCAGCTGGGGTGGCAGCAGCAGTGCGTTCATCCACCAGGTAGAAAACCAAGGTTCCCCAGGGCAGCCTTGCCACAGCCCCTCCAATGATGAAGAAGAGAACAACCGCAGGAAGATCTTCCAGAACTCCATGGCCACTGTGGAGCTCTTTGTGTTTCTGTTTGCTCCTCTTGTACACAGGATCAAGGTAAGGAGAGGACTAGTATTACGCTGATGGGGGGATAGAGGTGAGGTGGGCCTCAGATGGTGTTTTCATATTTCCATATTTGGTTGTCCGTGTCTGTATATGATCTAGTAGCAAGCCAAGACATGGACGGCTTCCTTTCTATATCAAACCACTGGGCATTATTTCAAAAACACAGTTTGCAGCATATCATTTACCTACTGAAAATCTTCAGTGATTCTCCTTCTGCCCCAAGATAATGTCCAACATATTAAATATAAGGTATAAGGTCAAGGATGACCTTCCTCTTTTTCATTTGCCAGTCCCTACTGGCATCTTCATGATCCAGCTCTGGGAGCCATTCCTTGAATATGTCCTTGCTGTTTGCTCTGCCCTCTTTCTTCTGTTCCCCTAATGATTTTCAAGCATCAACTTCAATGTCATCATTTCCACAGATCTGTTCCTCTGAAACTCTCCAGGTAAACAGAATAGTATCTTTTTTGTATTTTTACAGCACCTTGTAAGCTATCTCTTTTATAATGTGGGTCTAGAGCAGAATTTTTTTTTTTTAGAGCAGAAATTTTAAACGGCTTATATATACTGTGGACTTTTTGACAGTGTTGTAGAATTGAGAATTGCTTTTCAAAATATTAAAGTGTAAAATACAAAAAGTAGGATTACACGGAGACCAATTGTATTAAAATGTAATTATATACAAGTATCCCTTGGGTCTGAAAGAGATAATATCATTTGAAGTTACTGTGCCACCACTCTCTAGCTGTGTGATCTTGGTGATATTACTTAATCTCTTGGATCTTCCATTAGATACACTTGTGGATACCGCTAACACAAGGTGAATATATGTAAAGAAAGCATAGTCCCAACACATGGAGAGAAATCAAGATCTATTTGTTATTTCTGTGAATGAATAAATTATAGTATTCCATCTGAGTGCTAAATTGAGGGATAAGAAGAAATTGATATACTCAAGTGTTCCTCAATAGAATATTTGAATCCTAATGTATGGATGGTTCAAGTTATATTTATGTGTGTGCGTATGTGTCCGTGTGTACATACATATAGATAGGTGGTTGTGACCATTAATAGTTACTATATGGAGAATAAAGTAGTAAGTCTTTTCATTCATTTTAGTTTTATTTAAAATTCACTTTCACTTGGGGCACCTGTGTGGCTCAGTCAGTTGAACGTCTGCCTTCAGCTCAGGTCATGGTCCCATGGTCCTGGGATCCAGCCCTGTGTCGGACTCCCTGCTCAGTGGGGAGTCTGCTTCTCCCTCTCCCTTTGTCCTTCCTGCTGCTCGCGCTTGCTCACTCTCTCAAATAAATAAAATCTTTTAAAAAATTGTTTTAATTCACTGTCATTTGACACTGTCCCATTGCTGCTAGGAAGAGAATTCCTAAAAGTGCTTTGTAAATTCCGAAAGTGCTTTGCATGCACTGGCCACGTTGTCCATAAAACATACTATATGTTGGCAAATTGAATTCAAATAAAATTTCAAAAGTAAAAATCTTTAAAAAATAATTAAAGAAGCATACTAAAAAATTTAAATGTCATGAAACCAAATTAAATGGCTACTTTAGGGGATCCCTGGGTGGCGCAGCGGTTTGGCGCCTGCCTTTGGCCCAGGGCGCGATCCTGGAGACCCGGGATCGAATCCCACATCGGGCTCCCGGTGCATGGAGCCTGCTTCTCCCTCTGCCTGTGTCTCTGCCTCTCTCTCTCTCTCTCTGTGACTATCATAAATAAATAAAAATTAAAAAAAAAATTAAAAAAAATGGCTACTTTAAAATCTTTGACTTTCCTTTTTTTTTTTAATCTTTGACTTTCCCTTTTAAAAAGTCTTTTATGATGCTTAGCCTTACTAAGGCTAATTGAATTCAAATAAAATTTCAAAAGTAAAAATCTTTAAAAAATAATTAAAGAAGCATACTAAAAAATTTAAATGTCATGAAACCAAATTAAATGGCTACTTTAAAATCTTTGACTTTCCTTTTTTTTTTTTTAATCTTTGACTTTCCCTTTTAAAAAGTCTTTTATGATGCTTAGCCTTACTAAGGCTAATTGGCCTCTAATTGAGGCCATTCCCTGGCTTAGGGGGCCAGCAGGTCCAGGCTCCTGCTCACTTTCTCAGCCCCATCTCCCTCCATGTAGATAGTCAATAGGCTTTCTCTCCCTCACTAGCCTCCAAACTCTGAGGCTCGCCGTCACACTCACTCTTGCTCTCAAGTCCTGTGCTGGTTTTTCCTTCTGTTTGAAACATCACCATCTCAGGAAGAATTTTCCTGGCTACTTTAGTGTCACTAGCACATGACCACACATTTTATTTCCTCTTTGCACTTATCAGTACCTGAAACTATTTTCTGCGGTTGTTTGCATGTTTGTGGCATCACCCCCACTAGAACAGAATTCTTGAGCAAAAGGACATTGCCTATTCGGGTCACACTGTATTGCAATGTCTAGAATAGTGTCTGGCCAAAATGAAGTACTCAATAACTATTTAATAAGTGACTGAGTAAAACCAAATTATTATCAGAGGCCGATCCAGGTGCTAAGAGTAGTGATGATATGTAGATATAGTCCTTAAAATGGAGAGGACGGGAAAGAAGGCTTCTTTAAATAATGAGAGCCCATAGAGATGTCTGTCTGTGGAGAAATATCCTCTGAATTAAAAAAATGTGAAAATACAGTACTGATGGGAATGGCTGTAATTTCATTTGAAGACATGGCTGAGCGTCCAAGTCTTGGAAACAGGCCTGCGTTTGATCCTACGGTTGCTGTTCCCTACTATGGGACATAGAGCAAGCCTCAGTTTTCCTCAAGTATAAGTTGGACATAAGAATAGTTTCGTGGGGCAAAGTGATGAAACGTATGATAGTGCTCAACATTACATGTGAAAGGGTATTAAATGTTAGTTGCTTTTAGTGTTGGCATTTTATTGCTCTTCGTATTTTGCGTTATTAGTAGAAGGGGAGCCAGGTCCTCTCTTAGGAGAAGAGAGTACACAGATAGTTTCTGGCTCAAGACCCTCAAGTGTTACTTATGTCCTGGAGCATTTATAAGGGAGTAATTGGAGTATTTTTAAGGGAATAAGACAATGCATATAAAACATGGTACCATGACTAAATCATAATAAACAATGATTATTAGCTGTTATTACTAACATATTATTATTTCATCATTTTATTATGACTATGAAGGGAATCTTGTTTCAGATGCTATAGGGAATAAAAAATATTAATGAGTCAATAAATTTCTCCACAAGGCTTTCTTTTTTTTTTAATCTTTTTTTTTTTTTTTTTCTCCACAAGGCTTTCTCCTTCTGTGTGAGGTGTTTGCTTTTTTACATGTAGTCAGGGAATGTATAGTCCTTAGGTCAGGGTTTCTCTGCTTTGGCACTGTTGTCATTTAGGGCCAAATAATTCTTCCTTGTGGGACATTGCCCTGTGCTGTGTAGGATCCCAGACACATTCCTGGCCCCTAGTCACCAGATACTAGTATCACCTCCTCCTTTTGAGTTGTGACAGCCACAAATGACCTCAGACACTGCCAAATGTCCCCCCAAGTGGGTGGGCAGGGGGTGAGAATTGCCCCTGATTGACAATCACTGCCTTAGGCTTCCACCCTCCTGTCCCTACTATACCTGTGTGGACTGTTCCTCACCAGCATCATTTGATGTCCGTTATCTCCCTCTCCTTCCTTTACATTGTCCGTCGATATTCCAACCCCAGGTAATGACCCAATTCCACTTCTACCCCTGCCCCCAGATACTTGTACATTCCTGGGGGCAAATCACACGACCATCCAGACTGGTGTTTCTACAGAGTTGTGGTGTCCAAACTCTGTGATGCCCACCTTGTCATTCTTTTTCTTGACTTTACTCCTTCCCATTGCCAAGCAGCACTTCCATAGACAGTGCTGTGTGTTGGGGCTCTTCTAGGACTGGGTGCTGCAGGAGGTGTGGGAGGCTGAAATCCTGTTGAAACCACTTTCTAACTGGATTCACAGTCTCCTGAATTGTCTCATCAAATCCAATTTCAACACTAAAGTGATCTATGTAGATCTGACTGTATCACCAACATGCTTTCTACTAGGCCTATTCTCATGCTAGTCCTAGAATGCTTTCCTGCCCTGCCCTTCTGCCTAGAAAACTCTTCTCCATCCTTCACAACTACATTCAAGATCCATTCCTCTCTTCCTCTAGCTTTATGATAACCCATCTTCCCTCTGGTAGTCATCAGTTCTCTATAGTTAAGAATCTGTTTCTTGGTTTGTCTCTCCTCTCTTTTTTTTTTCTTTGATCATTTGTTTTGTTTATTAAATTCCACATATGAAAGAGGAATTGGTGGGGGGATAGGGTAACTGGGTGATGGGCACTAAGGAGGGCACATGATGTGTTGAGCACTGGGTATTATGCTGTATGTTGGCAAATTGAATTTAAATTTTAAAATTCCGCACATGAGTGAAATCGTATGGGATTTTTCTTTCTCTTATTTATTTCACTTAGTATTCTCTAGCTCCATCCATGTCATTATAAATGACAAGATTTCACTCTTTTTCATGGCTGGATAATATTCCATTGTGAATCTATATATCACATCTTCTTTATCCCTTCTTCTATTGATGGACACTTGGCCTGCTTCCATAATCTGAATATTATAAATAATACTGTAAAAAGTTAGGAGCACCTGTATCCCTTGGAATTGGTTTTTTAAAACTTATTTATTGGATAAATACCCAGTAGTGTGATTACTGGATCATAGGGTGGTTCTAGTTTTAACATTTTTAAGAACCTCCATAGTGCTTTCCATAGTGGTTGCACAAATTTGCACTCCCACCAGCAGTGTGGGAGGTTTTTTTTTTTTTTTTCCACATCCTTACCAATACTTGTTTCTTGTGTTTTTGATTTTAGCCATTCTGACAGGTGTGAGGTGATATCTCATTGTGGTTTTGAATTTGCATTTCCCTGGTGGTGTGTGAGATTGAGCATCTTTTCATGTATTTATAGGCCATCTGTATGTCTTCTTTGGAGAGATGTCTGTTTTTTCTGCCCATTTTTTAATTGGATTACTTATGTTTGGGGTGTTGAGTTTTATAAGTTCTTTATATATTTTAGATACTAGTCTTTTATCAGATATGTCATTTGCAAATATCTTCTCCCATTCGGTAGGTTGCCTTTTAGTTTTGTCGACTTTTTCCTTCACTGTACAAAAGCATTTTATTTTGATAAGAGTCCCAATAGTTTATTTTTGCTTTTATTTCCCTTGCCTCAGGTGATATATCTAGAAAAATGTTGCTATGGCTATGCCAGAGACATTACTGCCTGTGTTTTCTTCTAGGATTTTTATGGTTTCAGGTCTTTAATCCATTTTGGTCCTTAACCCATTTTGAGTTTATTTTTATGTATGATGTAAGAAAGTGGTCCAGTTTCATTCTTTTGCATGTGGCTGTTCAGTTTTCCCAACACCATTTGTGGAAGAAACTTTTTTCCCACTGCATGTTCTTTCCTCCTTTGTTGAAGATAATTGACCATATAATTGTAGGTTTAATTCTGGGTTTTCTGTATTGTTCCATTGATCTATGTGTTTATTTTTGTGCCAGTACCATACTGTTTTGATTACTGTAGCTTTGCAATATAACTTGAAATCTGGGAGTGTGATACTTCCAATTTTGTTTTTCTTCTTCACGACTGCTTTGACTCTTTGTGGTCTTCTGTGGTCCATACAAATTTTAGGATGTTTGTTCCAGTTCTGTGAATAATGCTCTTGGTATTTTAATAGGGATTGCATTAAGCTTGTAGATTGCTTTGGATAGTATAGACATTTTGACAACATTTGTTCTTCCAATCCATGAGCAGGGACTGTCTTTCCATTTCTCTGTGTCATCTTCAACTTTTTTCATCAGTGTTTTATAGTTTACAGAGTACTGATTTTTTCAGTACTCTTTGGTTAAGCTTATTCCTAGGTACTTTATTATTTGGGATGCAATTATAAAAGGGATTGTTTTCTTAATTTCTCTTTCTGCTGCTTCATTATCTGTGTATAGAAATGCAACCAGAGTTCTGAACATCACTTCTGTGATTTTAATTTATAACTGCCTCAAATATATCACATGAAGTCAATCTAAAAATTCTGTCAAGTTCTAAATTTAATTTAGTGAAAAATGCTGAGTATTTATTATAACTAAGGAATTTAAGTGTGATATCATTTGATCATATTCACTTATTCTTTCAATAAATATTTATTGAGTGCCTCGTCTATGATAGGCACTACTCAGAGTGCTAGAGAAATGGCAAGGAATAAAAATCCAAGTCCTCAAGGAGGTTTCCACAAAATCCAGATGTGTGACGTAAACAATTTTAAAATGAAACTAAAAATAATAATAATTTATAAATTCGATTTCTCTAAACTACTAGTAAACATGTTTAGAATTGTTTCATTCTGTAATGGAAACAGCTTTCAGTGAAAGCAAGAAATGCATCTGAAATGTGGAGATATTGATTCTACTGTGTCTGTGTCTTCTGATTTTCTAAGGACCTTACTAGGCCACCCACCCCATAGCTGTTTGAATGATACTGTCTTTTCCAGCTATCAACTTTCTGGCCATATGTGCATACGTAGCATTAGATGACCCACTGGAGGGGATTCCAGAAGAGGAATGAAGGTCCCAGAGTCTATACATTCAGCCAACTTGAAAGGACTTACAAAAGAACATAGCAACATAAGAGGAGGCCACACATGCTGCAAGTGTTCAAGTCTAAAGAATGATTTGATTTAGCCCAATGTAAATGTAATGTAAATGCGAAATGTAAACTATGCTCAACTAATCAACAAGTCTGTATGATGCTCAAAAAGAAATGCATAGAAGGAGATCTCAATTTGTCTCCAATAAATATACAATCCAGTTGGAAATATATCAAATACAATAAAATAAAAACTGTCAGTGAGGGCTAACATCAATAGAGCCAATGTTAAAGGCCAGGGTTTCTGTATGAGAGCACCTACCTTCTGATGCAGCATCCACTAGGATTTTATTTGTGCTGAGATTACTTATGAGGAACATGGAAAAGGACTTAGCTCAGAAGCTATGAAATCATCAAAACCAGGTCAACTGAGATTTGGCTTTCTACATTTCTGGAGACAAATCTGATAAAGTTTGCTTGCTTTAATCATCTGCTTGCTGGATCTAACACCACATGTAATGAATGCTATGTTCCTTTAGCTTTAGTTCTGCCTGTCAGGCTGTTTACTCTGTATCTCTAGTTGAACATCCAACAGGCATCTCAAACTTAACACGTGTGTAACTAGGCTCCTGATATCCCCATACCTGCCCCTCCTTCATCTTGCCTATCTTTATCAAAGCCTAAAATCTTTGACGCCTCTATAGACTGTTTTCAAAATATATCCACAATCTACCACTTCTCATTCTGCCCTCTAAAAACACCCTCCTGTAATCATCCTCCACCTAGATGATAATAATAACTTCCTAAACGGTCTATCTTTCTACTCTTGCCCTTTCTTGAACTATTCTTAATAGCCTCAGTAATCCTATCAGACATACATCCAGTAATGTCACGCCACTACTCAGAACCCTCTGGTGGCTCCCCGTCTTACTCAGTAATTGCTGAAGCCCTTACAATGACCTATCAAGTCCTACATTTTTGGAACTCAACAACTTCTCTGACCTTATTTTTTTTTTTATCTACTCTTCTACCATTTACTTGGCTCCAGGCACATAGTCTCCTGGCTGTTTCTTTATAAACCAGGCATATTTAGGACCTTTGCACTTGCTGATCCCTTCTCATGGAATGCTTTTTCTGAAATATCTACATGGCGGCTCCTTCATTTCATTCAGATCTTTTTACTCAAAAGCCGCTTTCACAACAAGGGCTTCCCTGGCCATTCTGTCTAAAAATGTCAACACCTTGCAGACATATCCCTTCACATGCTTTACTTCTCTTTTGCACTAGAAGAGCAAGGATTTTTGTATGATTTGTTCACTATTCTAGCCCAGAACCTAAAAGAGTACCAGGTATACAGTAGGTGGTCTATACATATTTGAATGTTGACCGAATTTGGTCAAGTGCTTTATGTACTTTCCTAACCCCTCCACAGGGGATCCTAGATACTTTCCCATCATAGGCACTGCTAGAGCACCAGGATCCCAGTCTCTTAGCTTACAAAGAGGCCCCTCTGTATCAATGTGTGGATTTTACCAGCCTTTCCAACTGAAACTTCTTTGATGCTGAGCCACAATGATTCACCCTTTGCCGGATCACTTTTCTTTTTTTCCAAGTTCTTTCTACTTCTTATTCTTCGAGAACATTGGTTTTTAACCATGACTACAGATGAAAGTCAGCAGAGAACTTCAGAGCCATTCTAATTTGATCGGTCTGGGCAGGGGAAGAAGTGAGACCTGGACCTCCTAGATTCTAAAAGCTCCCTACGTGATTATAATATGCAAATTAGTGTTGGAAATCACTGCCCTAACTGAATTCCTGGATCTCAGTTGTGTTCACTAATCTGTGATCATGTTGTCTGCTTCCATCTCTGTTTTTTTTGAGAGGCTGAGTTGTTTAATTTATTTCTGTTCTTTTTTTTAAGGTTTTTATTTTATTTCCTGTTAGTGGCTGAGTTGTTCAAAATGTGATTTCAGAATGCCATATATTTATACAATATACTTATACAATATGACATTGCATTTAAACATCTCAGCCTCTCAAAATGATGTAATGATGAAGTGGAGAATGTGCTCCCTGGAAGAGACTTTAAATTATAGATAAACTGAGTGAGTATGGGTTGTAGGGTCAGTGCAATTCAGCAAGTACTTATTGAGCTCCTATTGTGGACCCAATTTCTAATGCTGTGTTAAATAATGTGATGATGCTAGGTACTTTGGAAGGAGGAGAATGCCTGATAGACCTTCAAGGAATTAAAGATTGCTGAGAAGGCAACATTACTGACAATAAATTAGAATTGTCTAAATATATGTTCCTGATTCCATGAAGGGCGAAAATAAGAGATGGCCTGAAGAAGGGAAAGTCAGAATAGCCACTATCTGAGGATATTGATTTAAGAGGGGAAAAAGAAGGACAATTAAATAAGTAAGAGGAATAATAATGATAGCCACAAGAGATCTGCCAAGACTCTTGAAAAAAACAGGCCTTGATCACTGCTAACACAAAACAATAACTTGTGTTTCATGCTTTGTCCAAAGCTGCATTTTAATTATTAGTTTTGCCAAAAGCAGACCACCGTGGTTTCCATAGTAATTGTGGTGATAACTTAGGGCTACTGGTTTACCCTAGAAACATTCATCTGTGTGATGAAAGAAGGTCTAGAAGATCAGCCTACTTTGACAATAATCTTGTGAATGATATTAATCATTGCAATGACTGGATCCCTCCATCAGTTACAAGCCAGTTATTGGACATAGATCTTCTCTTCCTCCAGGAATCTGACCTTACGTTCCGACTGGCCAGTGGGCTTGTTATATGGCAGCCCATGTGGGAGCACAGACAGCCTGAAGTCTCTGGCTTCACAGCCCTGGTAAAGCCTATCAGGAACATCATTACAGGTTTGTAACTTGGACGTCCAGTGCGACAGTCTTAGCAGACTCTCTCATATGCAGAAGTAAGGGAGATAGAATGATTTGCCCTTAAGGAACCAAGAGGTTGAAAATTTCTTCAGGGAGCCTTTTTAGTACCCCAGGCTCAGGGCTCCGTCATGTGATGAGAAACTAAACCGGGGACACATGCTGTTGAGTCATGTGGCTTTGAATAGGTCATTTCAATCCTGTGCCTCAGTTTCCTCCTAAGTAAAACAGGAGTTAAAATATAATATTGCTAGTAATTATGAGTTGTTAGGAAGAATAAATGAATTAATTATATGTAAAATTACTTAGAATAATTCCAAGCACATAGTGAATAAGCTGTTATTATAATTATATCATCGTAATTATCATCATAGTAGATAATCTTACAGGTCCTTACTAATCTTCGTGTTTATTTGCTATCAAACTGTTTCACTATAGGAGTTGTCTAATGAAGTAATCTTATTGGTGAATTGTAGAGAGACCAATACTACCTGAAAGGCTCATGCGTCACTCCAGATCTCTTTCTTACTACATATGCACCTAATCTGAGTGTTCTTATTTCTTTAAAAGGGAGAAAATAATACCACCTTATATGGCCTCTTAGTGTGGAGTCAGAGTCCACATAAAGTGCCCATTTTATAACTTAAATAAATTCCATCCTTCTATGCCCAACCAAACTTTTAGCATTGATAATGTTTAGAAAGAGATAAATTATATGGTACATCTATAGATGTATGATATATTTATATTTATATATACATATGTATGTATATATAATTTGCTTCATAAGATTTTTCTGCAGACAGTGGAAGATTATGCATGTAAAAGAGCTTCATAAGGGGAAGGAAACCACAAAGAAATTCCTCTGTATTTTCCCTCATAACATAACTTTGCAAGGTACATAATGTGTTAAAGGATTTTCTAAATAAAAGAGTGCCATATTATTCATGTAAATGATAAGATACTTATCATGACAAATCATGCTTACTATCATAAAAGATGAAATTTTTCATATAGTAAAAGCAGACTAATTCCAGGATTAATGTGTATAATACATTAACCAGTGAAATAAGTTATAAATTCAAGAATAACATTCTGTCATAAGGTTCAAATAGCAAGGAGCTAAATAAGTAACGATGTCATAGCCAGAAGTGATCTATTTCAGATTCCATGGATGGAATGAGGTTAATTTCATTGAATTAAAACAATCTGAGAGTGAAGACAGATGTACAAGGTTAAAAAACTCAAAAACAATAGAAATCGGACAGAAGAAAATAAAATGTGCTACAGTAAAACAAAACTATTACTGAAAAGGACATATCTTTATGTTGATTAAGGAATCTTTTTCATGTTTTTAAGTCATCACTTTCCTTTTAAATGAAGAGGTCATTTTACATTTAGGTCTCTCTCTCTTTCTCATTACTATATAAACTATTATTTAACAGATGTATTAAAACTATTAAGAAATCATATCCCTCATGAATCACTGGGGCTGTTCACATCACCATCCCTTTGCTGCTGAGATGATATTCACAGTGAGTTCTTTTCCTCTCTACCTGATGCCTGTGATGTGAAATGGTACCCAGCATCTGAAGTGAAATTAAACTCAGCTCAGATACATGACCAGAAGAAAAAGCATGGCATGTGCGTAACACCCCTAGGTCTCTTGTTTTGTGACCTTGGTAAATCCCTTTCTCAACATCTGTTTACTCAGAATTCTGATATGGCATGGTCATCTTCACTTCCCACTGTTCCCAGTCCTCAGGAAAAGATGTAACTGACTTGAATCTTTCCTTAGGGGAAGCTTCATGTGGTCATGAAAGCACAGCCAGAAAGCCTGGGCTTGAACCTTCACGTAAGGGTCAGATGATCTTGGGCAAGTTAAACTTTCTGTGCCTTAGTATCTTTATCTGTAAAATGGGTCTAATAATATACTATATGTCTGATAGGATTATTGTAAGGGTTAAATGAGTTGAGACAGTAGTCCCCCCTGCCTTTACCTGTAGTTTCACTTTCTGCAGTTTCAATTCCCTGTGGTCCAAAAGCAGATTATTTAATCCTCTTCTGACACATCGTCAGAAGGTCAGTAGGAGCCTAACACCATGCTGAAATGCCTATATCCTTCCCCTCACTTCATCTCTTCACGTAGGCATTTTATCATCTCACATCATCACAGGAAGAAGGGTGAATACAGTACAATAAAGTATTTTGAAAGAGAAAGAGACCACATTCACATAACTTCAGTTACCGGATATTGCTATGATCGTTTAATTTTATTACTAGTGATTGTTGTTAATCTCTTACTGTGTATAATTTATAAATTAAACTTTATCATAGGTATGTTATATGTAGGAAAAAAACATAGCATATATAGTATCTACAGTTTGAGGCACCCACTTGGAGGAGATCCCCCACAGACAAGAGATAAAAAGCTTTAAAAAGGATATAGCAGGGGGATCCCTGGATGGCTCAGTGGTTTAGTGCCTGCCTTCAGCCCAGGTCATGGTCCTGGAGTCCCAGGATCGAGTCCCACATCAGGCTCCCTGCACGGAGCCTGCCTCTCTCTCTGCCTATGTCTCTGCCTCTCTCCCTCTGTGTCTCTCATGAACAAATAAATAAAATCTTTAAAATATATATATAGCAGATATTTGGCACTACATAGATGTTAACTACTATTATTTTTAGTATTGCCAGATTTTTAGCACCCTCGCCTATTGAGTCAGACTGAAAAGACGAAGAAATCTACATTGTTATGATAACCTAGAAATGTGAAGGCTTTTAAATTGGTTATTTGATTTCTGTTACAACATATGCTATTAAATGACTTCTTTCAAGTGATAATGATATGTTAAATTTTTTAAAGACGTGAGCTGATGAATAAAATGAGCTTATCATAATCTTATAAAATTTGTGATGGCATTTCTTGGCAGCTAAGAGAAGCTCCCCCATCAACAGTCAAAGTCAGACCTGTGAATCACCAAATCAAGACACAAGACATCGAGAGGTGAGTTTATTGTGTTCGTGGGAAGAAAGGAGGTGGTCATTTCCTGGATGTGTGCAGTGAAGTGTGAAGGATAAGACATGAGTTCTAGAATGATACTACTTGGTTTCAAAGCAAGTTTCTACTGCTGAATATAAAACTTTAAGCAGTCTCAGGTTTTCTGTCTGTCAAGTATGGAAAGTAATTTTATGCACTTTGCCAGTGTGGGAGTGCTGAAATAAGACCATGTGTAACTGGTGCTTTATCTTTGTGGCAAGTATAATCAGTAGTGCTTTATCTCCATAGCAAGTGAGTAATCAATAGTGCTTTATCTCAGTGACTAGTGTGTAATCAGTAGTGCACTATCTTGATGGTTAGTGTGTAATAAGAAGTGCTTTATCTCAATGGCTAGTGTGTAACCTTCAATAAGTGTTAGTTATCACTATTTATCCCACATTAATTAAAGTGTCACCTTGTTCTCAATTATCAAATCTCCTAATATTCTTTAGGCACGCCTAATAGAGCTAAGAAAATGCTGCAGCAGGTGGGGAGGAGGGAGTAGAAAGGAGGCATAAGGTATAGTCCTATCCCTCAAGAAATCTAAAGGTTAAGGAAACATCAAGACTAATCCCTGTAAGAGAAAATGAGTGGGAAATATCCAGAGAAAATGAGTGGGAAATATCAGAGAGGGAGACAAACCATGAGAGACTCCTAACTCTGCGAAACAAACAAGAGGTAGTAGAAAGGGAGGTGGGTGGGTGGGGATGGGGTGAGTGGGTGATGGGCACTGAGGGGGGCACTTGACGGGATGAGCACTGGGTGAGATGCTATATGTTGGCAAATCAAACTCCAATAAAAAATATTTAAAAAAGACTAATCCCTATAAAACAGAATATGCATGATAAAAAGAATATAATTCAGTGAAAATTTTTCATGCAACTCCTTGGTTTGGAAAAGAAAATGAAGGCCAGGGTAGTTCAAAGCCACATAACTATGTGTACCACCATTAACTTAGTAATGCACTTCTAAGTCAACATGTGCAAAATACAGTTTGCTGCTTTCCATCGACACTAGATCCTCTTTCTAACTGATGGATTACTGTCAGCAGTGCCATCATGCTTTTTACCCTTAAAACCACAAGTTTTGGAATCCTATTATATCTACTATTTACTGAACATTTGCGAAGTAGAGACGCTGTGATTTATATGCTATATTTTATCTATTCTGATTTTTCACTTTTCACATATTTGAAATCCGGTGTTTAATGATCTTTGGCCTCTTAAAACCTCCCTGCCTGGTAGCAGTATTGATAAGGTTGTCATTTTCATATGGTTGTGCGGCATGAATTTGTCATTTCCAGCCTCTAAATTTGCAGAATCCGGATCAGTGGCTTAGAAGAATATGTCAGAGGGAATAGTGGAGCTCTCTCTTTTAAGGAATAGCATTCTTAAGAAATAACATTTTTGACACAGAGGAAGTTACTCTACAGAAAAACATATATCAAACACTCTGATTTAAAATTTAGAAATTTCAACCATACCTCTTCCAATTTATTTCACTTACATCTTTTTTTTCCGTATACACAGGATGAATATATAATCTAAGGCTATGCCTATATAAATCTAAGATAGCGCTTTTATTAAGTATATTAGAAAAAGTCCTCACTGGTAAGTGTCCTAGTTGAATTAACAGAGTTTTTTTTTTCTTAATTGAACATAAAATAATGGTGTGTCTTCTAACTGATGACATCTTAGAAACAACAAAATAGTTCTATTTCATTCTCCTTCCTCTTCTTGTTTGATTTCTTGCTGAGTCATCTTGTTTGATCTTGTTCCGGTGCTCAGACTTGCTCTCTATTCTCCACGCCCACTGCTACCCTCTAAATCCCGGCCCTCATAACTAGATTGCAGCTGGAACCACCTAATTGGATTTTTCTACCTCTAGCTTTTCCTGCTTCACATAAATACCACTTAATAATGCCTGACTAATCTTCCTAATGCATCATTTATTTATTAACTCATCATCCCACAGAGGCTTATTATATGCAAGGGTGCCGTTCTTTCTCTATATCCCTTGCTCCCCGGGAATCTGTAGTGGATTTATTTTGCCATCACCTCCGGACCAAACTCCTCTCCCTGCTTCTCCATGACTCTACTGCCTGGCATCATTTTTCTTCAGTGACCTTGTTTACCCTTCACTAGTTAAGCACTGCTTCTAATATACAGAGCATGCTGCTTTAGCCTCTGGGTCTTTGCTCAGACTGTTACCTCTGAGTGGAAGGCTACCTTTCCTCCTCCTTGCCTCCTTGTCTAAATTTTATCCTTCTTTTAAGGGTCAATTAAGATCTCAATGCCCCCACAAACTCCTGTCTAATTACTCTAAATCTACACTGCCTAATATGGTAGCTGCTAGGTCCATGTGGCTGCTGAACACTTGAAATAAGGCTAGTTTGAATTAGGATGTGTTATAAGTATCAAATGTACACCAAATTTTGACAACTTAGTATGAAAAAAAAGAATGTAAATATCTGAATGATAATTTTTATATTGATTATAGGTTGAAATGATATTTGGGGTTAAACAATATAACATTGAAATTAATGTCACCAATTTCTTTTTTACTATTTTTAAAATTAGTTATGTGCTTCATGTTTGTGGCTTGTATTATATTTCTGTTGGGCATGCTACTCTAACCCATATTCATTTGTGTTAAAATGTAAGTTCTTGACTTCAAGGTTCAAATTCATTGAATACTTTTTATCCCCTGAAATTACCCAGCCTGAGGCTCACAAAGCATGCTCATGCTAAGGGATTCTCTGATCTAGTTCAGAGGACTAAGTTTATTAAATTTCTAGCTGTATTTGTTTCTCTATGCATCACGGTTGGACAATGCACTCTTATTTTACATACAAAAATGGAAATTATGAGGACTAAAATACTGTGATAAATTTTTGAGGGTCCTTATACAAAAGTGAAGAACTTCATCTGTAAGTACCTATGGAAAGACAATATCCTGACAATTGAAATGAAAGACAAATTACCTGAGGAGTGTTATATTTATCAGCTAAATGTCATTAAAACAAGCTACTCTGTAAGAGAATGCTGCATTTGTGCTTAACAAATCAGAATAAAAGTCATTGTATCCAATTGGAAAGATGGATCATATCCTTTTTAAACGAGTGACAGAAAAACCTGAACCTTGTGCTTTGATTCTCCTGTTCTGGCTTCAGTTTGATCAGCTTTTACTAACTGGGGCTTGTGTCCAGCCTCAGGCCTTACTCAGCTCACCTTAGTATTAGCATCTCTTTGACGAGCTGGTGGTTTGTAACTCTTGTCCTACAGATCCTGATTACGTGGAGGTGAAAAGAAAAAAATCAAGGGCAAAATAAAATAAAATTTATGAAAGGACTTAGCTGAATGTTTCAAATGACATACATTGCTCTCTAGAAGTATGTTTCCATTCACTTAGATGAAACCAAAACCCTTTGTTCTATGACATTGTTGTTAGCTATGCTACAAAGAAAAATTATCAATTTTATAAAACAATGTTTGTAATATGATAGCTAATTCTAGAGGATATGATATACCTGAAGAAAAAAAAAGAAGAAACAAAGAAAAAAAAGAAAAACTAATCTGTTATCTCTGCCTCCAAAAGGGACTCCAGGTGGTCTGCGAAACTTTCCCGTCAGATCCCATGTCACCCAAGGCCACCATTTCAGGCTGCCACCGAGGAAATTCCTTTGATGGAAGTCTGTCCTCCCAAACTTCCCAGGAAAGAGGCCCATCACATTCCAGGTATGTGATTGCAGTGTTAGGGACAAAAGTGTTTTTCCCTGATCACCAAAAGTTAAAGATGCATTTTTAGCTACTTGTATAGTCTCTGTTCCTTAGAATGTGTCAGTGCATGATATGTGTATATACATATCCTTGGTCGTGGTATAATTAGGTTAAGAATTCCAGAAATGTACTATGAGTGGCTCTCATTTAAACAAACTTGGGTGGAAGAGAGAAGACCTGATAATGAGATGTCTGAATTAGATGATATTTCAAATATTTAAATACAGAACTTAAAATTATGCTATTGAATATCATGCTGCAGGGATATGAAAAGATCCATTAATTTATTATAGAAGAATACTTTATGCCAGCAGATCCTTGTTTAAAATGGGTGCTTTTAAAATACCCACCGAGAATCGAAAAGGCTGTTCTTTGTAAACATTACAGCACTGCCCTTGTTAGCTTGTGTACCTGGTAAATTTGCTCACAAATGCCTTTCCTTGGGACAGACATCATTCCACTTTTTCCCGATCCCCACTGAAGTGATGAAAGCCTGAATTCATGAGGTTTGCTTTTTGAACCCAATTAGAAACTCCACTTAGGGGGCAGAAGTCCTCGAGACCACTTGGGTATCCCTGCTTTCAAATGAGGTTACTATCTAGTGGATAGTATTTTAAAATGAGGCATTTCTTAAAAACAGTTTTATTGAGGCATTATTGACATACCATAAAATTCACCTATTTAAAGTGGACAACTTAATGGTTTTTAGCAAATCTGTAGAATCATGCAACTATCACCAGTCTGATTTCAGAACATTTCTGTCATGCAAAAATGTCCCTTGTGTCCACTTCAATCTCTCCCATTCCCACACCCTGGTCCAGATGATCACTTAATATATTTTCTGTCTATATAGTTGAATTTATAGAATTTTCAAATAAATAGATGCATACTCTATATGGTCTTTTATATCTGGCCTCTCTCACTTAATGCTGTAGAGTTCCGCCCACACTAGAGCATGTGCAAGTAGTTCCTTCCTTTTTATTGCTAAAGAGTATTCTGTTGTATATCACATTTGAGGTATCCATTTGTCAGTAGATGAATATTTGAGTTGTTTTGACTTTTTGTCTATTATGAATAATGCTGCTGTGAACATTCATGTACAGGTTTTTGGGCAGGCATTTGTTTTCAGTTCTTGTATTCTAAGTAGATATGTAAGAGTAAAATTGCTGGGTTGTATGGTAAATTTATGTTTAATTTTTTAAGAAACTGCCAAACTATTTTCCAAAATGGCTGGACCATTTTACATTCCCATCAGAAATGCACTAAGACTCATTGTCTCTATCTCCTTGGCAGCAACTCTTCCTGTCTTTTTCACTAGAGCTATCCTCATGGGTGTGAAGGGAGATCTGATTGTGGTTTTAGTTCATATTTTCCCTAATGACTAATGATAGTAAGTACACATTTTCAGATGCTTATTAGCTATTTGAATATCTTCTGTGGTGAAATGTCTACTCAAACCTTCTGCTCTAGTGTTAACTGGGTTGTTTGTCTCCTTATGACTGAGTTGTCGATTTTTGTTTTTGTTTTTTTTTATTCTGGATACAAGTCATCTACAGGTATTTTTTTCTCAGTATTATCTTGCCTTTTCATTTGGTAATTTTTAAATGGTATACCTTCTTCTGGCACCAGAACCAGGCTACGTGGTTATAGCATTTTTTTTAAAGATTTCTTTGAATTGTTGAAAGCATGAAGTTATATGAATATAATTGCTTTTTAAGCCAAATACTACTATGTTGTGCTTTGAAAAAATAATATGCAAAGAGTTTATCTTTGTGTCTTTATTTTGAACTTTAAAAGTAAGTGGCTCAGTTAAATGATCTTTTGCTGGTTGAGACTATGAATACGGATAGCAATATTAGTTGTATACGCAGAGATTGTTCATATTTATCCATAGGGCTTACCGTTGTAGGTCATTGGTGATAATGAATACTTAAAATCATGTCATTTTTAATGTGGAGGGAGCCCCTTGAAGATCACCAACTCAGTCCGATGCACTACAACATTTTCAACACTTAAACCCTTTCAACAATGAGGAATTTATTATTCTTGGACGAAATTCATTTCATCTTTAGACAGCTTTATTTAGTGTCATGTCCTTCTTATATTTGACCAAATTTAGCTTTTCTGAATTTTCTATGATTCTTATGTTAGTTTTCTACTGCTATATAACAAATTACAACAATTTACTGACATTTATTATCTCACTCTTTCTATATGTCAAAATTATAAGCACAATTTAGCTGGGTTCTCTGCTTTAGGGTCTGACCAGACTAGATCCAGATGTCAGGATGGGCTGCAATCTCATCATGGGCTTGCCTGGGGAAAGCTCCACATATAAGCACCCTCAAGTTGTTGGCAGGAGACTGAGATTCATGTTTTCCTCTTGACTATTGTCTAGGGGCTACTCAAAATTTCTAGATGCTTCCCACAATTCACTGTCATGTGGCCCTCTCCATAGTAACCTTACAACAGGGTGGAGAAATTCTAATTCCAGTCTACTACTACAGAGACTTTATAATATAACATGATTGCAAGAGACATGGAATCATCTTTATATTTATTGGTTATAAGAAAGGCACAGGTCCTACCTACACTCAGGAGAAGAGGATTATAGGGGATTTAACTACCATCAGTTGGGAACAGAGGAGTGGCTCCTCTGTTTACCACCATCCTTTTGAAGATGTACAGGCTTTTCCCATATTAACTTGCCACCTAATCAAAAGTAGCTGTTATGAAGGGCGCCCTACCCCCTACACACCAAGGCTTCCATTTTATTGGATGACAACTGTAACTCTTTAACAAAGTTATCAAGGGCATAATTAAATCAGATTTGGGGGAAAAAGTAGTTACTTTAGATACAAACTAAATGGTAGGAACTACCTTTCATTGAATATCTTTTATAAGCTGAAAACAAAACTAATGTCCTTATATTTATTATGTTATCTAAATATTTATGCATTTATTTTTGTCTTTAAATTTTTTTATTGAAGTATAATCAACATACAGTGTTGTATTAGTTTTAGATGTAAGATGATTCAAGAATTCTGTACATTTCTCAGTGCTCAAAATAGATGTATTCTTCTTTTTTTTCCTAAGATAGATGTACTCTTAATCTCCTTCACCTATTTCAGTCCATCCCTTCCACCTACCTTCCTTCCCTCTGGCAACTACCACTTATCTCTGTTTAAGAGTCTGTTTTTTTTTTTGTCTTTTTGTCTTTGTTCATTTGTTTTTTTTTTTTTAATTCCAAATATGAGTGGAATCCTATATAGTATTTGTCTTTCTCTGACTATCTTATTTCACCTAGCATTATACCCTCTGGGTCCACACCTGTTGTTGCAAATGGCAAGATTTCATTATTTATGGCTGAGTAATATTCTATTATATATAAACACCACATATTCTTTATCCATTTATCCATCTATGGATGGATGCTTGGGTCACTTCATGCCTTGGCCATTGCAAATAATGCTGCAATAAACATAGGGGTGCATATATCTTTTTGAATTAGTATTTTAATTTTCTTTGGGTGAATACCCAATATGGAACTACTGGATCGTGGTAATTGCATTTTTATTTTTTTTTTAAGATTTTATTTATTCATAAGAGACACAGAGAGAGAAACAGGCTTTTTTCAGGGAGCCTGATGTGGGACTTGAACCCTGCACCTGGGATCACATCCTGTGCCAAAGACAGATGCTCAACTGCTGAGCCACCCAGGTATCCCCTATTTTTAATTTTTTGAGGAGCCTTCTTACTGTTTTCCACCATGGTGTACCAGTCAGCATTCCCACCAACAGAGCATGTGGGTTCTTTTCTCCCCCACATCCTTGCCAACACTTGTTATTTCTTATCTTTTTTATTTTAGCCATTCAGACAACTATAAAGTGATATCTCATTATCTCATTATGGTTTTAATTTGCATTTCCCTGATGGTGAGTGATATTGAATATCTTTTCAAGTATTTGTTAGCCATCTGTATGTCCAAATTTTCTATATAGATCCTTTACTCATTTTTAGTTGGATTAGGGCTTCTTTGGTCTTGAGTGCTATAAGTTCTTTATATGTTTTAGATGTTAACCCCTTATTGAATATAACATTTGCAAACACCTTCTCCCATTCAGTAGGTTGGCTTTTTGTTGTTGATGGTTTTCTCTGTACAAAAGCCTTTTATTTTGGCGCAGTCCCATTTTGCTTTTGTTTTTCTTGCCTTGGGAGACATATCCAGAAGTGTTGCCAGTGTCAAAGAAATTACTGCCTGTGTTTATGGTTTCAAGTCTCACATTTAGGTTCTTAAGCCACTTTGAGGTTATTTTTGTGTATGGCATAAGAAAGTGGTCCAGTTTCATTCTTTTGCATGTAGCTGGCCAGTTTTCCCAGCACTGTTAAAGAGACTGTCTTTTTTCCATTGTATATTTTTGCCTCTTTTATCATAGTCTAACTGACCATGTAAGCATAGGTTTATTTCTGAGCTATTTTGTTCCATTGATCTGTTTATTTTTGTGCAAGTACCATACTGTTTTGATTACTGTAGCTTTGAAAAATATCTTGAAATCTGGGGATTGTGATACCTCCAGGTTTGTTCTTTTTCATGATTGCTTTGGCTATTTAAGGTCTTTTGTGATTCCATACAAATTTTAGGACTATTTGTTTGAGTTCTGTGAAAAATGGTGGCGTTATTTTGATAGAGACTGCATTAAATTTGTAAATTGGTTTGGGTAGTATGGATATTTTAACAATATTGGTTCTTCTGATCCATATTTTTAAGTGTATGTTGGGTTATAGCCTAAGTGTATGTTAGGGTTGTAGCCATGTCAGTTTTTGTCCTTAAAGAGCTCGTTTTCTAAATAGTCAGATAAGAGAGTAATTAAGTAAAATTATTTGTAGACTATTTAAAACTATGAAACAAAAGCAAAATTAAAGGATGGGAGGGAGTTCTTTCTCCTTGTTACATGAATGGTAAGAAGGAGACAGCCTTGGAAGATCTGGGAAGAACCATGTGGGCAGAGGGAGCAAGTCTAAAGGCTCTGAAATGGGAATAAACTCAGCATGTTGGAGGAACAGCAAGAAGGTCAGTGTGACCAGGGAGTGGTGCTCGGCAAGGGTTTGTGATATTGGGAAACAGGTCAGAGAGGTTGTGAGGGGTCTAATCACACAGGAGCCAGAAGAAAATGTTAAGAAGTTTGGATTCTCTTCAGGTGTGATGAAAAACAACTGGAGTTGTTGGAACAATGGAGTGACATTAACCAAATTGCACGTTTTAAAGGTCATTCAAGGTGGTTTATGGAAAATAGACTTGGAGGCAAAAGTAGACAGAGACTAGTTAGGAGACTGTTGCAGTGGCCCAGGTGGGAGAGCATATGGCTTGGTCAGAGTGGTGGTAGTACAGGTAGAAAGGCTAAAATGAGGCTGGGATTGGGATTCATTTATAGGATAGAACTGACATGACCGGATTTGCAGAGTGAGAAAAAGAAAGGAATCAAGTATAACGCTGAGATTTTTGGCTTGAGCAACTGCATGAATGGTGATTAAATTTATAAGATAAGGAAGGCTGAGAAAAAGCATATATAAAAATACTCGACTCTACTTACGTCCATGTATCCTTTTGCCATCATTCAAGCCACTCTTCTCCCTGTGCTTGGAGTACTGCAATAGCCTATTAATCTCGTCTCATCCAATCTTGCCACCATCCAACACAGAATATACAGAGTAAAAATAAAGGACAAATCACAACACTCTTGCTCTTGAACTCTTTTAATGCTATCCAATGCTATCAAGATAAAATTCAAAATCCTTAATGTACCCCTCAAGGCTCCACATCATTTGGCTGCTGTCCAGTTCTCTAGTCTAACATTATACTGCTACCCACACCTCGGTGACTAAACTTCAACCCTTTTTTAGACTTTCAAACTTCCCCTTAGTTCTGAGATTTGGAGTATGCTATTCCATCTGTCTGCATCGTTCTTCTATCTATCTTCGTTTAACCAATTCCTGTTCCTTATGACTCAACGTAAGTATCATTTCTTTACTCCCTGGAGAGGCTCTGGCAGATGTTTAACACTTCCACAGATCTCCACGTTTTCTCTTATAGCATGAGTAGCAAACATGATATAAATAGTGTGTGACTGTTTGTCTAATAGTTATATCCTCCACTAGACTGTAAAATCCACACACGGGAGAAGATACCAAGTTTCTACTATTCCCTGCTCTCTCTATGCGTGGCACATGACCTTCACTGAAGGGTACTGAATAAGTGAATGAGTTTAATTTTTATAACAGCCATGCAAAGACCTTATTCCTCTTTTAAGGATGAGGAACTGAAGCAAATGGAGATTAAATTGTTCCCCCCAGGGACACATACGGGAAGTGGAAGAGCTAGATTTGAGCCCTGTCTCGGTGACCACATGGTCCACAGTCTTTTCTACTCCCTTAGGAAGAGGTCAGTCTAAACCTTTCCTGATGTTTCTTTGGCTTCCTCTCCCTGGCCCTCCTCTGATTTGTTTTTGTCCTTAAAGAGCTCATTTTCTAAATAGTCAGATAAGAGAGTAATTAAGTAAAATTATTTGTAGACTATTTAAGACTATGAAACAAAAGCAAAGTTAAAGGATGGGAGGGAGTTCTTTCTCTTTTTTCTACTAAGTGAGGAATTTTTCAATATAAGATCAGAGATGTGATTTTTTTTTCAGAGATGTGATTTTTATATGCTTATGCATCTTTAATAGACTTACCAAGAAATCAAGTTGGAGTCATACTGGTGTATCAGTTATCCTTTGCTGTGTAGCAAATTACTCTGAAATTGAGTGACTGAAAACAACAAATCTGTTATCTCACAGTTTGAGGGTTATATATCCAGAACCAGCTCAATTGCAGTCTTTCTTGGCTTAGGGTCTCTTATGAGGTTATAGGTAAGATGTTGGCTGGGACTGCAGTCATCAGAAGGCATGACTGAACTGGAGGATCTTCTTCCAAGATTACTTGTGCAGCTTGTGACTAGATGCCTCAGATTCTGAGGCCTCTCTGTAGGGCTACTCGCTATATAGCAGATGACTTGACACAAAATAAATGGTGTGTATGTGTGAGAGAGAGAGAGAGAAAGACAGAGACAGAGAGGGGTCTTTTATAATAATTTCAGATGTAACATACCACTATTTCTGCCATATTCTAGAATATGTTTTAGAAAGAAACTATACAAAGACATGAGTACAACAAGGTGAGGATCATTGGAGAGATCTTAGAATCTGGCTACAATTGTTTGCCCTCTGACTCCCAATGATTCCCATTTCTTTCACATGCAAAATACACTTACCCTCACCAAGGTTGCCCAGAATCTCATCCAATTACAGCATCAAATCAAAGTCCAGATCTCATCATCAAAGTCAGATTTAGGTACAAATGAGGTACCTCATGTGTGCAATTTAAGTACAATTCCATAATTATAGTTCCTCTCAATCTGTGCCCCTGTGAACTAAAGAGATCAGTTATCTGCACCCAAAGCACCCACATACAATGGTTAGACAGGCACACAATAACTGTTGTGGGCATGCCTATTCAAAGGGAGAACATAGAAGGCACTGGTCCATAGCAGTTTAGAAATCAAGCTGAACAAAGGTTAGAAGCTTCCGGATTAGGTCTCGGTCCTATTTCTGCCTATGGCTCTTAATTCCCACCCTCTAGGCTATTGATCCCATGCTCTAAATCAACTTCCCTTTTTTTAAGAAAGGTAGATGTGTTTATAGCTGAATAGTTTTCTTAGCTTGCTTATTACCAGTAAAATTTGAAAAGTATGACAGCCTCTTTTAATTTTATACTGCTTTGGCAGTATTTTTGTTACATTTCTTTTAAAACTTTGGGAGTTTACTGTGAATCTTATTGGGGTCCACTAGAAGAGACAAGTCTCTTTGAGATAATCCTTTCTGCAACTTGTAGAAAGATTGAAGAACAACACCCTTAAGTTTCTTAAAAGTCTCCACCCGCCCCCTTTTCTATGTGAATCACACTTTCAAAACTTTTAGAGGACCTTTTTGTCTGGTGGAATAATATTCTAAGGCAAGACCTTCGATCTTCTGACATTCTAAAAAGATTTTATAGTTTCGCCCTTGACTTTATCTTTAGACCATGTTTTTCCAGAAATACCCTAGATTGATGTTTGCTCAGGAAGCCATTTCTTAATTTTACCATTATTTTCTATCTGGAGAGGTGGATAGTTTTTAATTTTTTTTTAAATTTTTTATTTATTTATGATAGTCACAGAGAGAGAGAGAGAGAGGCAGAGACACAGGCAGAGGGAGAAGCAGGCTCCATGCACCGGGAGCCCGATGTGGGACTCGATCCCGGGTCTCCAGGATCGCGCCCTGGGCCAAAGGCAGGCGCCAAACCGCTGCGCCACCCAGGGATCCCGGATAGTTTTTAAAATCATCAAGTTGCAGCTCATTAGCCTTTAGCAGTTCTTCAATTAGGTTATATATCTTACCTTTCAATCTCCTGTAAGCACCAGGAAGATATCAGAAGATACGTTCAACACTTACCAGTAGCCTCCTTAAAGTTTAGGATTTCTATTAGTAATTTGTGCAAGGGCACAGAGTCTGTTGTGGGGCTTGATCTCAGAACCCTGAGATCATGACCTGAGCTGAAACCAAGAGTTGGACACTTTACTGACTACACTACCCAGGCGCCCCTATGCTTTCAATTTTTAGCACACTCTTCAAAGTCTTTACAGCCTCTACCTACTACCTGATTCCAAAACCATTCTCCAAATTTAGGACGTTATCTTGGTGTGAAAATCTGTATTAGGTATCAATTGCTATAAAACAAGTTACCCAAATTTCTTAACAGCTTAAAACAGAAGATATTTATTATCTCACATAGTTTCTGCAGTTCATGAATCCAGAAACAGCTCACCTAAGTGGTTGTGGCTCAGGGTTTGTCAAGATGTTGGCCAGGGCTGCAGTCATCCGGAGATTTGACTGAGTGTGAGACTGCTTTCAAGATCACTCAGATGACTGTTGACTAGAAGCTTCAGTTCTTCACCACCTGAGTCTCTCCATAGGGCTGCTCATGACCTGACAGCTGGCTTCCCCAAAGGAAAGTATCCCATAAAGAGAGGGGGCACCCAAGATCAATGCTTTGGTGTCTTTAAACCTATCTCTAAAGTTGACAAGCCATCACTTCTGCTATATGCTATGGGTCATACTAATGCTGGTATAGAAAGGGACCACATGACGGTGTGAATACCAAGAAACAGGGATCATTGGAGTTATTTTTGAGGCTGGCCACAACAAACAGTAATGATGATGCTGTCACCATCATTTGGTATATAATTATTATGACTATATCTGTACATTTTTCTTCAATCAATTATTAAATATTCTCGTATTCCTCCTTAACTAATTCTGTTCTACACTAAATCCAAAAAGTTTAAGTGTAGTAATTTCTACCTCAACTACTATATTTTGGCCTGACTTTTAGTTATTAAAAACAATATCAGGGTGAAATCTTGAGGTCATAAAATATCCTGAAGCTTATATTTCTTACATAATTTTTCTTAGAGTATGCACTGGAAATTTGCAAATATAAATGGCATGTAATATTTCTTTGACAAACTGCAAGGTTCAGGGTTTCTTGTTTGTGGATGGATATTGTTTTTTCCATTCTCTGAGATTACCACACTCAAACATCTATATACATATGCATTTCTTGACACATACATACACACAGTCACCCACGGCACACCCACATATGTGAATTAGACATGAATCAGTGGCACTTTAGAAGAATGAATTAGATCTTCTCTCTGCCTAGCTGCAGTGGCTGGTTACCATGGAAATGATGCACAAGGTAGACCTTTCGGAAAATGCTAATGTTAATGTGTCTTTGTTGGAAGAGTTCATGTATTAATCAGAAATGAAGAGAACTTTAATAACAAAGCTATGCAGATATGTTAGAAACAAAAGCTGTCTGCTGATATCAAACAAATACAATTTATCATCTCTTTTGCCCTGACCTTGACGGAACAGAACATCTCTGTTCCCTGAACTCTGCAATCAGTGAGCAGGTAGCTAGGTTTTAAAATTAATGTGAGATTTCATCTTCAATTACCATATGCACAGACTTAATTTCTGCTTTGTTAAATACTGTGTAGGGTCAAAACTGATTTCCACAGTTCTCTGCCTCCACAGATTATTATTTCCAGAGTGTTTTTCTGCCTTGGATGCTCTCTACCAGCATCTCCCAACCCTAATTAATAATAACTTGGTTTCCTGAAGCCATAGCTGGATGGAAAATATATTAAAGAAATTCTGAGCTTTTTTGACAGTCAAAAAATTTGTCGTAATGCATTATTTATTTTATGCAGATAAAATAAGTATATGCTAATTATAGAAAAATGTTAAAGGTATAAAATATTTTTTAAAGTAAAAATCATCAATTAGCTCATCAGGAAGATTAAACATCATTAATTTTTTGTATGTATACTTCTTTTAATTTTTTACATATGCCATTTAGAATATGAGTTGTATTCATACTTTCATAAAATTTTCATTTTTTCTACAAAATGACTTACAGAATAGTAGAATATTAGTTAATAAGAGCATTTCTATCACATCACACAATAGTAACCCCCACACCATCTTTTTCCAATTATGTAAATTTTTCTCCCACATGTTAATTAGATTGTTAATTAAAATGACTTTTACTGGTTTAGTGACAAGTTGATTCTCTGATAGTGCTGTCCTAAATGAAAATAAACATTTATTGATGATTTTTATTGACTACTCACTCCAGGATAGCTCACTTTAAGAAAAATAAACTCATCCTTGAATAACACCTAAAATGAAGGTAATTTGGGTTATAAATATTTGCTACAGAGTGCTCCGCAACTTGTTGTTTCAAATGGAGTCTCTTTCAATAGCAAGCACTTTAAATGTGAATTTACTTAACAAATTTTTATTAACTTCAAAACTCATTTTTAGTCTCTGATCAGAGCCTTAAGTTGGTGGAGTCCTGCTTTGTGCAGTCCATTTTTGGAGTAGAGAGTAGTCAGTAGTTAATGACCAGGGGACACAACTGTGCAGTTAGTAATTACTTCCATCAAACACATTTTGTATGTAGAGAATGACATAAATTTAGTCCTTTGATAGCCTTAGGGACAAAACCATCAATATATCTTTCAGTTAGTGTTTCCATATAGGAATTGTTTTGGATGTTGGCCTAAAAGTACAAAAGTCATGCATTACATGTTTCTCTAGGGCAATTGCCTTCCAATCTTATTAAGAGTGTTTAAGAATTACCTGGAGATACTGTCTAAGATAAAGATTCCTGGGCTCTATCCCCAGCAATTCTGGTTTAGTGAATCTGGTGTAAGACCTGGGGATGTGCCTTTTTAACAAACTCTTTTCTCCCTCTCCACTTGGGATTCTCAAAGAAGTTGTCCACTGGCATCTCATTATGTGGAACGCTGCTCTCGGGACTTGAAATAATTTATGGAACTCCCTAATCTAATTTACAAACTGGAAACATCTGGGGACACTGAGGTATGGGGCAGGAAGTAAAGGGTAAAGATAGCTAGTCCAATGGGGGAAAAATAATTCTGTTGAACTACTAATAACTCCCTTAATCACAGCAGCCCAGCCAAGAAAACAATAGTTTTCACAGGCTCTTATAGTAAGTCCAAGGATTGCCACAAATACTTGAGGACCTAAAATTACCCAGCTGGTTGCCAGCCAACCTCATACTTTATCTTTTTTTTTTTTTTTTTTTTAATAAATCCAAGACTATAGCGTTAGGGAGAAAATCCTGTTATTCTAGGTATAACAACAGGCTGAAAGAAGTGGGTTAGCCCGTGCTTTTTTTTTTTAAGAAAGAGAAATGGAGGTGAGAGGGGGCAGGAAGAGTAGTGAAAGCCTCTTCAGAAAATGGTAGAAATGAGAATCAAGATTATTTCTTTCCCTCAAACTGAGCTTAAGGATGTACTCAGACAACTTCTTCCTGTCATCTCAGGAAGAGACAAGTGGCACACTGGTCAATCTGAGACCGGATGAAAACAGTAGTTACTAGCAAAGGTTTGGGCAGGGTCTAGGGAAGCCATAAGTCAGTGTCGGTACCCCAGTGGCTCTACTCCAGGAGGAGGACCAGCTCTGGGCCCGGAAGGGGCAACAGGAGGGAGCAGTTGTGGAGGAGTCTATGGAGCAAGTAACTAACAAGACCTGTGATCACTGATGGCCTAGGTCAGCCTAATGTCACAGTGCCAGCCCTACGCAACCTCTGGAAGGAAGGAGTCTAGGGGAAGAAGACACAGTATCCTGCCACCAGACTCCTGGGAGAGCTTCTGTTTGCCACATTCAGTCAGGGACCAGAGGCAGGGGAGCTGTTGGTAGAGTCTCTGCAGATCAAACTTCCAGGGCAGGGAGGTAAATAAGGATAGAGGGGTTATGGGTCTGGAAGTGGGGGCTGAAGCCAAATGAAAGTAAAAGATTTCCCGCCTGGGATGGGCACTGAATCTTCAATCTAGCCCACATGCTTCTTGTGAAAACTTGGCAACTAATAAAATTCTTGAGACTCAGCCTTTCTATTAAAATGATTACATAATGAAAGTTAGACAATAGAATACTTTGAAAAGACCAGCAGAGCACATCATCTTGGGGGTAATGAGACTAATTTGTGCAAAAATCATAGATACCTAATCATACATATATACATATTTAACATATATAAGTATTACAATTATACATCATATATTTATGTCACATATAAATGTATGATGTTATATACATGTGTATATGATATATAATATAGAATGTTATATATAGTTCATATAGAGATGTACTTTATATAGATCTACTTTATGTATATATGAATAGCAGATTTTTAGTCCATACTGATAAAATCCAAGATCTTAGCTAATGTCCTCTACAGAAATACAGAAAAGTACACAACACCTAAGTGTTCAGTTTTATGTCTTTTCACAAGTGAGTACAATAATCATGCTGATAACATAGAACACAATAAGCACCCTAGCCTGTTGCATCATATAACACATAAGTAATATTTGCCAAATACATGCCAACATTTATTTATTTGCTCCTTCTCCTTTGACTTTTTTTTTAAAGGATTTTATTTATTTATTCATGAGAGACACACATAGAGAGAGAGAGAGAGAGGCAGAGACACAGGCAGAGGAAGAAGCAGGCTCCATGCAGGGAGCCCGACGTGGAACTCGATCCCACGTCTCCAGGATCAGGCCTTGGGCTGAAGTCAGCGCTAAACCGCTGAGCCACCTGGGTTGCCCCTGCCTGACTTTTTAATAAAAAATTGTTTTCTAGTTTTTTATTAAAACAAAATTGATGCTATAAACACCCTTGTACACGTCCCCTTGTGTACATGGGCAAGAGTTTCTCTAAGATAGAGTTTCCCTCAGGAATGGAATTTCTGGATCATAAGATAAGGACAATTTAAAGTCTACTAGATAACACCTACTTGTACTCTGTGTTTACGAGCAGTGATGAGTATTCCTGGGTAGTCACACCCTCAGCAATATTTCCCATCTTCAGGCTTCTATATTCTCACAAATCTGATGGATTGTGATTGTGGCTTAAGTCCACATTTCCCTGAAAATTAAAGGAGTGGAGTACCTCTCTCTCTTTCAAGTGTCTTTAGGTTTTCCTTTGGTGAAATTTCCTTCCATACCTTTATTTTGAGCTGTTTGTTTTTTCCTTCCTGATTTATCAGCATTCTTTATTAGCGAGAATAGTAATTCTTGGTAGGCTAAATACATAGCAGTTATCTTTTATACTTTGTAAATTTTTACTTTAGTTTTTAAAAGATTTTATTTATTCATTTGAGAAAGAAAGAGAACACAGCAGGAGGAGGGGAAGAGGGAGAAGCAGACTCCTCACTGAGCAGGGAGCTGGATGCGGATACTGATGTAGGGCTCCCTCCCAGGACCCTGGGGTCATGGTCTGAGCTGAAGGCAGATGCTCAGCTGAGTGAGTCAGCCAGGTGCCCCTCACTTCATTTTTTATAGAAATTTTAAATGTAAATAGTCAAATTTACCAATACTTATTAAAAGTAGTTTGGATTATTATCTTCTTTAGAAATCCTTTTGTACCCTAGGTCATAAATATTTTTTTTCTGTTTCTTCTGTTTTGCTTTCCAGTGTCTTCAGTCAATCTCAGGTCGGCTTTTTAAAAATATGACAGTATGAAATAGAAGTGTTTTTTTCCCACATAAATCACTATTTTTCCCTCACCATTTCTTAAATATTTATTTTCCTGCAGATTTGTAACTTAATTTCTATTGACTATCAGAATTGCACATATGTGAGGGTTTGATTTTGGGCTCTTCAGTGGCACATCACTCTGCCTGATTCTGTACCAAAATCTTATTATTACAGCTCTTTTTTTTTAGCACTTTTCTCATTTTTATTACTGACTTTAATAAACTAATGATAAATTTTATAAGACATCTATTAAGAAAATCATGTGAGTATGTACTCTTATAATCTTTTTAGGTTGTGAATTACTATACTAGATTTTCTAATAATAAATCATGCTTAAATTCCTAGGAAAAAACTCAATTTGTACATTGCTGAATATAGTTTAATATTTTATATATTTTTTACATCAATATTCATAAATGAGAATAGCTTTTGATTTTCCTTTCCTCTGCTGTACTTGTCTTGTTTCAGTAGTGGGGTTATCCTGGCCTCATGAAAAGAATGTTTCCTTCTTTTTTCTGTCTTTGGAAAAATGTGTATGAAACTGGAGATCCCAGTTTCCCTGATGATTAATGGAATTTGGCTATAAACCTTCTGGGCTTGATGAATTTTTTAAATTTTATTTCCCACAATTCAGTTTTGAAAGATTGTGGGTCTAAAGTTTGGTTGGAGAAATGTGTTTATCTAGGTATTTACATTTTTATTTTTTTTTATTTTTTTTTTAAATTTTTTTTTAATTTTTATTTATTTATGATAGTCACAGAGAGAGAGAGAGGCAGAGACACAGGCAGAGGGAGAAGCAGGCTCCATGCACCGGGAGCCCGATGTGGGATTTGATCCTGGGTCTCCAGGATCGCGCCCTGGGCTAAAGGCAGGCGCCAAACCGCTGGCCACCCAGGGATCCCTAGGTATTTACATTTTTAATCACAATGTTCATAATGTCTCCCCTTTTTCTAAAATCATCACTGTATCTGGATATGTCTGCATTCTCAGTGATAGTATTGTGATCCCACCTTTTACTGTATTTCTTGATGAATTTTTATTAGTTTTATTAAAGAAACAACATTTGGTTTTGTTAATCCTATCTACCTTTGTTTTATATTTTGCCCAACAAGCTCCTATCTTATATTCCGTTTTTTTTTTCTGCTATTCATGGTTTTACTTACTCTTTTTAACCTGTTTAAACTTTTTTTTAATGTAGATGCTTCTCTCATTATTTTTTGTATCCTTTATCTCGTTAGAAGCATCTTTTTAAGCTCTACATATCCCACTAATTCCAGATGAGCTGTATCTCACAAGTTTTTATATATGGGATCATTGTCATCCTGTGTAATATATTAAACATTCTCATAATTTTTATTAAATCATGAGTTATGAAAGTATGTTTCTAAATTACTAACCCATTAGTTTCCTTCCTTCCTCCCTCCTCTCTTCCCTCCCTGTCTCTTTCCTTTCCTTTCCTTTCTTCCCTCCCTCTCTCTTTCCTTTCCTTTCCTTTCCTTTCTTTCCTTTTCTTTTTTTCTTTTCTTTTCTTTCTTTTCTTTTCTTTTCTTTTCTTTTCTTTTCTTTTCTTTTCTTTTCTTTTCTTTTCTTTTCTTTCTTTCTTTTTGCTATTGATTTCTATTGGGATTCCACTGTGGTTAGACGATGAGGCTTACATGAAATGTCGAATCTTCAGTTTCTTTTGAAACTTGACTTGGTTCCAAGTGCAGGAAAAAAAATTAAGTTTATATTCAAATCTCTTATATTCTTACTAATCGTGATATGCTTGATCTATTATTTGTTGGAAAATGTGTGTTAAAAATAACAAATACTGTTATTATTTGTCTATTTTCCCCTTATAAGTCTCTTGAAGCACTTGGAAATTTTGTTATCAGTTATATACTTGATAAGTTAGTACAGCTTCCTGGCTAATTTTTTTTTTTTACTTAACTTTGTGGTGACCATCTTTATATCTAATAATATTTTAACATCAAAGTCGACTTTCATCATTGCTGCACCAACTTTGTTTCAGTTAGATTTGCATTTTGTACCATTCTCTCCCTTCCCAATTTTATCATTTTCTTTTGTAATTAACATGTGGCTAAACTTTGTTTTTTTAAATCTAATGTCACTATTTTTGTCTTTTATCTGTGAGCATATTCAATATTTACTTTGATAACTGCTATTTTGGGTTTGTATTATCCATCTTATTTTGTGCTTTTTATTTACTTTGCTCTTTATGTGTTTCTTTTCTCTCTTCTCATTCATTGACTGAGTTTTCTCTAAATCCCATTTTCCTTCTCTTGGAAGGATATGGTTATCATTGAAAGTTTAACACAGATACTTGACTAATGAAAGTCACAATTCAATAAGCTCTCAACCCTCCTTTTGAACAGCACAAGAACTTTTGACTGCAACTCTTTTATTAGATATTGTTATCCCAACAATGGGTAATGAACATATCCACTACCCTGTAAAAATTTTCTTGTGATGACTGAGGATGGAGAAAGAATGGGATGAGGAGGTGAAAAATTACTAAGGATCACAATAATATTTGGCCAAGTAGTGCTGATCTGCTTTTTGTCACTAGAGATGGTTTGCAATCTAGAATTTCATATGAATGAAAATGGTCTTTTTTTGTCTGACTTCTTTTATTCTGCATAATTACCGAGTATACCAATAGCTCTGACCTTGGTCCATTACATGCACATACACAGTTTATTTATACATTTACCTGTTGGTGGAATGGGCATTTGTGTTATTTTAAATTTGGGTCTATTACATTCTTATTAAGTTCTTCTCTACTCCATGATTATAAAAAATAGCCAAAATATTTTCCTAGTACTCATGTTTTTATATTTTTACATTTTTTTTTTTAATTTTTATTTACTTATGATAGTCACAGAGAGAGAGAGAGAGGCAGAGACACAGGCAGAGGGAGAAGCAGGCTCCATGCACCGGGAGCCCGATGTGGGATTCGATCCCGGGTCTCCAGGATCGCGCCCTGGGCCAAAGGCAGGCGCCAAACCGCTGCGCCACCCAGGGATCCCATATTTTTACATTTAAATCATAATCTGTCTTGATTTTTTTAAAAATGCCAATTTAAGATAGGCTAAATTATGTTTTTCTGAATAAGTCCATTATGACAATATTATTTATTTGTTTATCCTTTGCATTAATTTGATGCAAGACCTTTTTGACATATTGGATTCTTATAAATATTTGAATCTTTTGTAGCTCCATGTTGTATACCACTGAACTCTTATCTATTCCTAAATTAACACTAATTGGCCAAATATTGTTGTAATACACACATTAGTATCTGGCAACTTACATTCTTTATACTTCCTTTTAAATATTTCTTGATTACACTCAATGTTTTATTCTTTCATCCAGTTAAGCTTCAGAATAGTCTCATTGATGTATAAAAGATAAACCCATTTGGAATTTTGTTCAGAATTTGTGACTCTATGATTTATAATAAGAAATATATGCTTGGCCTTAGTCCCTGTTTCTGTCACTGAGCTCCTAAAACCCTTAGAATTTCCTGAATGATGAAAGCAACAAAGGTGACTTTGTTATGACTAGGGGAAGGCTGCTAGGAGAACCAACCATGTGATTAGAGGATTGAAACTTTTAGTCACGCCCCCTGATCTCCAGGAAGGGCTGGAATTTGAATCAATTGCCAGTGGCTAATGATTTAGTCAAATATGTCTGTGTAATGAAGCTTCCAAAAAATGCCAAAGAGGGCGGGGTTCAGAGAGCTTCTGGGCTGGTGAACATGAGGAGGTGCTAGGAGAGTAGTGCCCCCAGAGAAGGCATGGAAGTCCATGCCCCTTCCCCATACCTTGCCCTAAGTGTCTCCTCTGCCTGGCTGTTCCTGAGTTGTATGTTTTTTTTATAATACATCAGTAATCTAGTGAGTAAACCGGTTTGCTGAGTTCTGTGAACCACTCTAGAAAATTAATTGAATCCAAGGAGGGGATCGTGGGAACTTTTGATTTAAAACCTGACAGTAAGAAGTACAGGTAACAACCTGGACTTGCAATTGGAATCTGAATTTCAGGGGTAGGGGAAAGGGTAGGTCATGGGAATCTCCATCTGTGGCCAGTTGATTGGAAGCATAGGTGACAACCTGGGCTCATGACTGGTGTCTGAAGTAGGAGAGAGAGAGCAGGCTTGCAGGACTGAACCCTTAACCTGTGGAATCTGATGCTGTCTCTGGATAGACAGGTGTCAGAATTTAGTTGACAGAATGGACCCAGTTGGTATCCAGAAAATTGGTTGTGGTGTGGAACAGACCCCCCCCCCCCAACAAATATACATGTTGACATTGTGTTCAGAACACAAAAGAAAATTACATTAAGCTTATAGATTACTGAGGGAGGGATGAAAATCTTTAAAATATTGAGAATGTATCCTAATAACAGTTTGGGGCGCCTGTGTGGCTCAGTCAGTTACACATCCAACTCCTGATTTTGGCTCAGATCATGATGTCAGGGTTGTGAGATCAAGCCCAGTGCAGAACCTCCTTAAGATTCTCTCCCGTGGGGCAACTGGGTGGCTCAGCTGTTTGACTGCAGCTCAGGTCATGATCTCAGGGTCCTGGGATCAACCCTGGGATCTCAGCAGAGAAGTCTGCTTCTCCCTCTCCCTCTACCTATCGCCACCCAACTCTATCCTCTCATAAAAAAAATAAATAAATAAATAAATAAATAAATAAATAAATAAATAAATGTTTATTAAGATTTTCTTAAAAAGTGTTTTACCATATTGTTTGTGGTGGTCCCCAAGTACCCCCAACTTCCTGTATTATTCTGTTTTAGTAGGAGGGTGATGTTTAACGCTAACCTGTTTTGTGCCTATACAGTCTTTCCTAGTTTACCCTGATAATAGTCATTTTTTTAAGTCATATAGAACAATGGTCAAATCTACATTGAAAGTTAGATATTTCCTACATATTGCTGATACCAGTTGTGTTAAATTAACATTTCTTTCCCCTACATTTTGGAATAGATGTTTATCTTCAGCTTATTGGGCCAAATGTTATTTACATTTGAACATAGTAAGTTGTCAGTTTTGTTCCTCATCATCTTGCCATGAGCCCATGGCATTTACCTATTGTTACTTCTATTGAGCTCTTTTTTTTCTTCTGTTGTCAAAATGTACATATTGCTTATATGTAAAAAAAAAAAAAGCCTTTGATTTCTCCATTTTTGTCTTGAGTTCTGAAATTTATTAATTCATTCAAATAAATGAATAGGCACTAATCAAGTAAACAGTATAATAAGTTATGCTACATGCTATGAAGAAAATTGGAACACGGTGAAGAGATGGGGGTAGTGGCAGACAGAGGCCACTCTACACAGTGGTTGAGGAAGATCTCTCTTGAGGGGATGACATTGGAACAGAGCCTAGATAAAACCAAGGCATCCAGGGTAGAAATTTCCATGGAGAAGAAGAGCTCTGAAGCCAGCGTAAGTTTGATGTAATCAAGAGTAGTAAGAAAGCCAATGTGGCTGAAACACAGCTTCTAGATGTGTCAGGATTGGTTCAATCAGGAGAGAGAAACTAAACAGTACTTGAACAGGGAAAGTTTAATATAGAGAATTATTAAGTATGACAGGACTAGAGTATTAGAGTAGAGAGGGAGTGGCTCATAAGAAGAGAATTCTAAAGGATTTAGGAATCACAAATATAATGGAGCAATCACCAACTTTCAGAGTCATATGAAACACCCAGGAGAGATCCCTTTCTTCCCAGGATTGAGATTATGACCCTGTTGGAGAGGGCAAAGTTAGGACTCTATGGAGATTGCAGAGAAGTCACTGTGGTGCTGCACAGAGGAACCTCCTGGGAATTTCCTCCTGGAAATCTACTCTTTGGAACTTGTCAGAAATCCAACCCTCTAGGGTGTTAGAGAATGCTAGTCATGGGGAGATGTCTTAGTAGGGGTGCTCTGCTAAAAAACCTCCAAAAGAAAGTGCCAGGGAAGCTGCTGGCCACTGGGTGCTGCTGGCTACTGGACATTATGGAAGCTGAGCAGAGAAAGCTGTGTGTAGTGCTAGAAAAAAATATCCATGCTACAGAAGTTAAGCTTATGTACCTTCACATCCCCTGGGACATCTACAATTATGTATTATACTGTGTAATTGTATAAACTTATTTTGTAGTGAAATTAAGTTGAACACCAAATAATGACTGTTACCATGTATTTAAATTGAATAATGGAATTTCAGAACCTTGAGATTTTTTAAATTAGCTTTGCTATTTTATATGAATATACAGCTATAGAATTTTCAAAATGATTTCAAAATTTTGAAAATTTTCTTCATAACCTTTACTTATTTAGTACTTTGCAATTTCCCTTGATTCTTTTACATACTATTATCACCAATAATAGATTAAAATAGCCAATAAAGTACACAAATACTTCCATTTCTATCAAGGTAAAAAAAAAGCCTGATTATATAAAAGGAATATCATAATCTGAACCTCATCTATTTCCCTAGACACTCCTCATCATCCCCACCCAAGTTACTCACCAACTAACACCAACTAATTGCTTACTCTCCCCCACCTACTCAAAACTCATGATTTTTTACTCCACCTTGGTAGGCATGGTTTCTCCTCTGACTAAAATGCTGATGTACCCTCTTGCCCCATCCTCAGCCTTGCCTAGCTAATTCCTACCTATCCTTCAAAATTCTTTTTAACCTTTCTGCTTCCAGGAAGCATCTAGCAAAAGTGAAATGAGTGAGACCAGTTGGGAGGATAGAAGAGTAAACTAGACAAAAAATAAGTGGAGGAATAAGTAAACAAATGAGAAAAGCAGACCTATAAGCCATGTTATGTCACCCCTTGGAATGTTTGATTGCCAATATAATCATCTTCTTTCTGTCATTGGAAACAGAGCCTCTCTTGTGATACCTCCATGCCAAAGGTCCCGCTATGCCACCTACTTTGATGTTGCTGTTCTTCGCTGCCTACTGCAGCCCCATTGGTCTGAGGAAGGCACTCAGTGGTCTCTGATGTACTATCTGCAAAGACTGCGGCACATGTTGGAAGAGAAGCCTGAAAAGCCCCCAGAGCCAGATATTCCTCTCCTGCCCAGACCCAGGAGCAGCTCAATGGTGGCAGCAGCTCCCTCACTAGTGAACACCCACAAAACCCAAGTAAGAGAAACTCCGTCCATTGTCTTTTTTTTAACAGTTCCTACAGATGTATTATAATCTATCTGCTGCATCTTTGGCTTTTGCTCTACCACATATATACACACAGCTCGAGCACTCAAGAGATCCCTGATGAGTGGCCCAAACTCAAAGATTACAGCCAATTGGTAGAAAGTCAGGAGCCCCACCAGTCTACTCTCCTGTTCTGCTGTCTGATGCAGCCATACCCAGGTGTCAGAATCATCATCTAGGTCCTCCATGCCAGGGGGAGGTCTCTTGGTGCTGACCTTCCTCAGAAGCTCTGCGTAACATTCCACCTGAGCCAGCTCCACCTCATCCTCCTCTTCCCAGTCCCTCCAGTTATCAAAGTCCATAGACAACCACACTGGCTTGATATCCTCTTTGGTGAGTCCACCTTCTCCTTTCATTTCCTCACGAAGCAAGTAGTGGAGTAACAAGAGTGCTTATCCTGGGAGTCCTTGGAGTTCACCTTAGCATAGAATTCAATCTCATTGTACAACTCCACTCCACTGGCATTCTTGCAGCTGAACACAATATGGTGGTCTTTGATGAGCAGGTGTACCTCGGTGCTGTCCTCAACACAAAGCTCCATGAACACATACTTGGGCCTGTTGTACCACAGCATCTGGGCATGCTGCCTTGCTGTGGTGGCTCCCGCTACCCGGTGGTGTTTGGAGGCCAAGGCAAGGACTGCTATCTTTAGATCCTGGGGACACCCACAGAAGCTGCCTCATGTCCCTACAGCCAAGGGATCTGTACTCTGGAGAAAGTCAAATGACTTGTCCCAAGCTTTGTTCATCTCTTTCTCCAATGCTTAGTGCATTCAGTGTCTGATTCACAATAGGCACTCTAGTCCATCGTCTTTTGAATCCACAACCTTGGCCATAGAAGGTTCTCTTGTTCTCCTATGCATCCATTTCTTTATTCCAGTGCTATTTTGTTGGTGGTTTACTCTGATGCTATTATCCTTTCCCTTCTTTCTTATATTGCTAGACCCTTTTGCTTCTTTTTATCATCTAATTTGCCATTTAAAGAAGGGTGTCAAAATGCCTCTTGCTCACACTAGAGTTAAGACCTGTTGATCCAGAATAATGGAAAATTGGTCCTTCCAGCTAACTGAAGTACTAGTTAATAGAGAGCTCTCACATACAACTGTTAATTACTGACATCATGAAATGTGTGACATTAGCATTTTACTGAACATGGTTTAACACCTTTTGCTTGACTCAAAATTTTTTAGCACCTCAATATCATAATTAGAGATATTTCCTTGGGATATACAGTCTTGCTATTTATTATAGATGTTTGGAAAAATAAACTGACTGTATCCTGATTTGGTGACATCCCCCTGAAAATCACTTGTTAATAAACAGATGTGCTAATATCAGCTTGGACCCTTTCTCTTTTCCTCTTTCTCATCAATACTATGTGTTGGATATGTAGAGAAAAAGTGTGATTTGCAGTATATTCCAGTTGTTTGGTTTACTTAAGCATGAATTGGCTATGTCTGAAAAAGTCTACATATTCTGAAAATAAACATGAGCAATATTAGAGTGAAAGGGAGAGAGACTCTCTTTTAATAGTAGATGATTCTGCCCAAAGTAAAAATCTCCTTGGGTGAATCATTAAACAGAAAAAAAATTTTTTTAATGAAGAGAGAAAATGAGATACCTGTCTCCTCCCTATTTTCTTAGCTTTACCAAATATGGAGCTTCCAGGTCCCACTGTTGGAAACTCCAAATGGGAGTTACACTTGATATATAACGTATCTCTTCAGTAGCAGAATATGGATTCTAAAAGTCTGGACACACACGTGAAATACTTCATAAATATCAAAAGAGTAGGCACATCCCTATTAAAAATATGACATCTCAATAAGAAAAGTCTTTGGAAAAAAAAAAAAAGAAAAGTCTTTGGATATAAAGCCCTAAGTCCTTGATTGTAAAGTCTACCTTTATTGTCTATTAAGGATCTCACCATGAAGTGTAATGAAGAGGAAAAATCTCTTAGCCCTGAGGCCTTTTCCAAGGTTTCGCTGACCAATTTGCGTAGGTCTGCAGTCCCAGATCTTTCTTCAGACCTTGGCATGAACATCTTTAAGAAGGTGAGTAGAACCACTTATGCTCTTTGATATTTTGGTAATTGGGGGAAAAATCAGTAGGACATGAGGTAATGCTGCAGAATGGGACGGTTTGGGAAAGGAACCTTGAGGAGAGAAGTCAGCCCCCAGTTCTAACACTGGCTTGCAGCATGACCTTATGCAAATCCCTCTATGTGCATGACTGTTTCCCATTCTCAGTGTTGCCAAGCTCAATCCTGATGATGTGTATAGGGTAATTTCAGTAGTGTGATGGTGGAGGTAGTTGTGGTGGACTTGATGGCTACCTATATTTGTATGGTTCATCTTATTTTATCAAGCATTTTAGATAAATGCTTCTCACTTAACCCAATGAGATCCTAATTTTCCATATTTTGCACCTAAGAAACTGAGTCTTACCCAAGTTCTCAGAGTGATGGGATCATCATGGAACATTTATTCTGCAAGTCATCTCCAGCTTAAAGACAACAAAACAAACCAAAAAAATAAATAAAGTAGAAAATCCTTACATCAGATCACTAGATTTCCTACCCACACAACTTGTTATATGTCAAAGCATAGGTTTCCATTCAATAAACATTAATTATGCATTCATTAAAACTCTAAAGAAATTAAAGATGGAGTTGAGTGTACACTTGGGAATCACCTAATCAGGGTTCAAGTTCTTGCTCTGCCACTTTTCAACCTTTCATGATCCTGGCCAAATGATTCTTTTATTTGTAAGTTTGGTACATTATACAGTTACCACAAAGAGTTATGAGGTAGTAGTGAGATAATGAATGTAAAATCCTTATTTTGCTTGGCACTTAGTAAGTACTCAATAAATGTTAATTATTATCAAAAAAGAAAGGAGCTGAGCCTTAGAAATTTTGGTAGTTTTTGAAAGGTTGAATCCAAACTCAAAACCAGGGTCTTCAAGCTAAATAGTTCAGGCTCTTATGAACCCACCATTCCACCTCTTTTTCTAAGTATGTGGAGCTAATTAACTAGGAAATGTATGTGTAGTAGCTTCATTTCGTGTTTTTAAAAATAATTAGTCAAGTGTGTCCATGAAGGACATAGAACATATTATTAACTTACCTATGAGCTTAGTGTTGTTAAGCAAGCAGTCATATCTACCTTCATTGACAGTGCAATGATAGGCAATGGCTGTAGTTTTTCTAAAAATGTTGCTCATCATGGGGGAATAAGTTTTCAGTACTGAAGGCACATGAGGATCTCTGGGGAGCCATAAAATTTCACATGCCCAGTCCCGAACTCAGTCCAATTAGGTCAGAATTAATACAAAGCCAGACACTGGTATATTTTAAAAGCTTCCCAAGAAATTCTGAACTCTTATTTATCTTATTTATACTGGATTTTGAACTTGTTTGGTAGGAGTAATAGGAGTAATGAGTTTGTACCAATTCATGCCTGTGTCTTTTTTGACTCTCCTTATGGACACTGGCAAACACTTGATTGAAGTTGTCCAGCTGGTAAAATTGGTCTCAATCCTGGAAAAATGGAACAGAAAATACTGGCTGGTCCAAGTGGTGACTCAGGGATCCTATACTCTAATCCAGCGGTTCTTAAATTGTAGCGTGTATTGGAATCACCTACTGGGCTTATTAAAATATACATTGCTAGGCCTTACCTTCTGTGATTCTGATCTAGTATGTGTGGGGTTGAACCTGTGAATTTGTACTTCTAATAGTTTCCCAGTTGATACTGATGCCACTGGTCCAGGGACAACCTAGCCCAGCAGAAAGACCCAGGGAATAGGTTACCTTTTGCTTTGTTGCTTTCAGTCTTTAAATGCATTATGGAAATTTCACCCACCTTTATTGGATGATACTCTGTGACTTTCAGGGTTTCTTCTTCCTGGAACATTCCTGTATTTTCTTTTAAAGATTTTGTTTGTTTATTCATGAGAGACACACAGAGAGAGGCAGAGATATTGGCAGAGACAGAAGCAGGCTCCTCACAGGGAGCCTGATGCAGGAAACGATCCGAGGACCCAGGATCATGCGCTGAGCTGAAGGCAGATGCTCAACCGTTGAGCCACCCAGGCATCCCAGAACATTCCTGTATTTTGTTGCAAATTACAGAACCCTTTGGGAGGCAAGATGCCACTTCTTCTTTGCCCTGTGCCTAATCCTTTACCTCTCATCCTCACAGTTCAAGAGCCGCAAAGAAGACCGAGAGAGGAAAGGCTCCATCCCATTCCATCACACAGGGAAGAGGAGACCTCGAAGAATGGGAGTGCCATTCTTGCTTCACGAGGACCATCTGGATGTGTCCCCCACGCGAAGCACATTCTCCTTTGGAAGTTTCTCTGGGCTTGGAGAAGACAGACGAGGCATTGAGAAAGGAGGCTGGCAAACCACCATTTTAGGTGACCACAAGGACTTTTCAAAGTAGGGCAGAGCTTGAGTGACCTGTTTAGAAATCTGGATCTAGGGCTCCGGGGCAAATCTGCATCTTTCTTGAACAGTGTAGTCAAGAAATGTGGGCCCAGATGCTACTTCTAGTACCAAAGGAATGCAGATAATTTAATTAAATACGGGAGAACCCTGTATAATTAGACAGGTTAATGGCCCTATTTCTTTGGTACTCTAGATGTGGAAATATGGCCTGGAAGGGTCCTATGCATTAGCTTTTGTTGTGAATCCAAAGGCAGACTTTACTTTGGATATTAGAAAAGGAAGATGTGAAAAAAAAAAAAAAGAAAGAGGAAAAAAGGCTTTTTTTTTCTTACTTTCCGTCTTCTTTTTTTAAGATTTTATTTATTTATTCATTAGAGAGAGAGAGAGAGAGAGAGAGAGAGGCAGAGGGAGAAGCAGGCTCCACAGGGAGCCCGATGTGGGACTCGATCCCGGGTCTCCAGGATCATGCCCTGGGCCAAAGGCGGCGCTAAACCACTGAGCCACCTGGGCTGCCCTTTTTCTTTCTTTCTGGGTGGCATCTCAAGAAAGCCAGCTGAAATCCAGAAACCAGAAACCGACAGCTAGCTGGGACTCCACCTCTGGTTTCTGGCATTTGGCTTAGATTGGGGCTGAGCTTCCAGCAGGCAGCTTCCTCAGTCGTCTTGACCTTGACCATTCCCAGAACCAGCCCGATTGCTGCTGCTTGGCTGTGTCTCACGCACCTAATGTCCCTTTACTCCACCTGCTGTCCTTTGGAAAGACGAACTCTCGGGAGAATTTTCGTGTTCAGACCCTCTTGTGGTGTTCTCGTCCATCTCAGGGAAATTCACCCGGCGGGGCAGCTCGGATGCAGCCACGGAGATGGAGAGCCTGAGTGCCAGGCACTCCCACTCCCATCACACGCTGGTGAGCGACCTCCCAGATCATTCTAACAGCCACGGAGAAAACACTGTCAAGGAAGGTGGGTCGGAGGCGGCACCTGCCGGCGGGAGTTCAGGTGCCTTTTCCTCTTTCCTGTTTTTACTCCATGTCTCATTTTCATTGTCAGCTGGCTCCTTGTACGTTTTGAAAGCTTGCATTTCATGTATTATATCGCTTGGTAAATTCACTTGTGAGCCATTCTTAGGATTTCTTTAGGAGCAGAAGCTATTTGATGGCATGCTGCAACCACCAGGCCTCTCAGAGGCAAGGCAAGCCACTCATACTTGTTTTCCAAAGGTCATAGACCCACAGGGCTAGGAGAGGCTTGGAAGACAGCTATAGTCAGTACTTTGGTCCCCAGAAGGATGTCCCTCTAAAGGGCCTGCCCACCTTCAGTGGGAGGAAAGTCACTGCCTTCCAAGCCTACCCCTTCTTTTCTCAGACAGCTGCTATTTCAAAGAGGTGCCTTCCATGCTTTATGTGGAGAAAACTGTGTATCTGAGTAGAATCCCGAATTGGTTCTTATTCTGTACTCTTTACCAATGAGTGGAAATGTAACTCCTCTTCTCCCCAGAGTGTGTTTCAAGTATTTGATGATATCTTTTTTTTTAAAGATTTTATTTATTTATTCACGAGAGACACAGAGAGGAGAGAGAGAGAGAGAGAGAGGGAGAGGGCGAAGCAAGCTCCATGCAGGGAGCCTGACATGGGACTCGATCCCGGGTCTCCAAGATCATGCCCTGGGCTGAAGGCGGTGCTAAACCGCTGAGCCACCCGGGCTGCCCCAACCACCACAAATTTATGTTCCATTACTCTTGAACAAAGGAGAAAAAAAATCCTCACTTGCTGTTGCTTAAATACCCTAGATAAAACCAAATATTTTACTCTGCCACAAACTTGTGGGGAAATACTTCAACTAAACTAGATGCTAAAAACATTAGCAAATCCTGAACATGCCTGGATCCGACCGTATAGTATGATCCGCCACTTAACACTGGGTAAAATCCACCTGTTAAACAAGAGTTACACTCTAGCCTGGGTCTTAAGAAAACCAGTTGGAATCCACATTTTCTATAACCTTCATTATTTTTTTAAAGATTTATTTATTTATGATGGACACAGAGAGAGAGAGAGGCAGAGACACAGGCAGAGGGAGAAGCAGGCTCCATGCCGGGAGCCCGATGCGGGACTTGATCCCGGGGTTCCAGGATCACGTCCTGGGCCAAAGGCAGGTGCCAGACCGCTGAGCCACCCAGGGATCCCCTATAACTTTCATTATTTACCAGATATTACATGGCTTTTGACACTCCGAGGCAATTCCATGGAAATTGAGAATAGCTTTGAGACTATAAGTCAAACATCTATGACGCTTCAGCTGTGATTGTGCTCATTAGAGTGTACTGTCTGGCACGATGTTACAAGCTGACATGGGGAGAACTAATACGTGGCTTTCTTTTTATTAGTGAGATCTCAGATCTCCACTATCACAGTGGCAACCTTCAACACCACCCTGGCATCGTTCAACGTAGGCTACGCAGACTTTTTCAGTGAGCATATGAGGAAGCTCTGCAACCAGGTGCCTATCCCGGAGATGACACATGAACCCTTGGCTTGTGCAAACCTGCCCCGAAGCCTCACAGACTCCTGCATAAACTACAGCTACTTAGAGGACACGGAACATATCGATGGGACCAATAACTTTGTCCACAAGAATGGCATGCTTGATCTTTCGGTAAGAAGCTTATCAAAGCTTGGAAGATACAGACTCTTTGATCTAGTTTTTAGGACGTTGGGAAAAACAGGCATATAGGTTCTTAGCAATGTTGAACCTCAAAATTAAAGGGCTACCCGTATAAAAAATTCCGTGGATGTGTCAACCATTACAGAGGCACCTTTCCCTTTTTTTCCCCAAGCATTATACTACATGAGATGTGGTCTCAGAATATGTTTATAATCCAAAAACATTATCAAATTCTGAATATGCATATCTAAAATGTACATAAATGTGTGTGTACTAAGTCCCTTTTTTTGTAGAATAAGAGAAAAAGTTCTCAGTTTATTTTATTTCATTATATAAGCAACATGACTCCAAACCTCCCATGTAGCAAGGGAAAATGAATAGAAGCCCATTAAAAGATTTAAACTTGCATTCTCAAGAATGCCTGTCTTGATTATAGTTATTAGCAAATGAAAGGGTTGTTATAATTTACAATTATATTTCACAAAATTTTTTATTTCACATCAGAGAACTGGCTCAGTAAATAATTTAAAATATTAAAATCAATGAAAGGACATAATTTAAACATGCAAATATTTTGCATTTAAAATTGAAGTGTAAATAATGATACAATTGTGAACGCCTCAATGTTCCTTTATCTTGTAGATATGGAAATCATTGTTCTTTATCCATTATTGACAGAAAGTGCAAAGCAGAGGATTAAAGCACTCTGATTTTAAAAATCAGCTGACTATAAGAATATAAGAAATAGTGAAAGGGACCATAAGGGAAGGGGGGGAAACTGAGTGGGGAAAAATTAGAGAGGAAGATAAAACCATGAGAGACTCCTAACTCTGGAAAACAAATAAAGGGTTGCAGAAGAAGATGCGGGTGGGGGGATGGAGTGACTGGGTGAAGTGCATTAAGGAGGGCACTTGATGGAATGAGCACTGGGTGTTATACTATATCCTGGCTAATTTAATTTAAATTAAAATCAGTTGAACAGGTTTCCCTTTGGACAAAAAATTACTGTCCCATTAATTCACTGTTCTTCAGGATCCCTATTAATTGTCCCTATTATGGCAAGTTTTGGGATACTTAAGTGAGATGATACATAGAATCATCTTTTTAACACATACATTTTAATTCTTTGGGTGACTTATACTCTATATTAAGCATATACACAAGGTTCCAATGCAGTTTAGATAGGAACATCTAAAGATTACCTGAATTATTCTGAAATGCAAAAAAACAGCCCAAAGAAAATGGACTAAACAGAATAACCAAATCTTTGCAGGAAGAGGTAGTTCGGGCAAATTAATCAGCCTCTGTTTATCTTTGTCTTCTCCTCAGGTGGTTCTGAAGGCTGTTTATCTTGTCCTTAATCATGACATCAGTTCTCGTATCTGTGATGTGGCGCTGAACATTGTTGAATGCTTGCTTCAACTTGGTGTGGTGCCTTGTGTAGAAAAGAACAGAAAGAAGAGTGAAAACAAGGAAAATGAGACTATGGAGAAAAGAGCAAGTGAGGGAACCTTCCAGTTCAAAGGAGTATCTGGAAGTTCACCCTGTGGATTTGGGGGCCCTTCAGTTAGTGGAGCTGGAGATGGTGGAGGAGAAGAAGGAGGAGGTGGAGACGGAGGAGGTGGAGGAGGTGATGGAGGAGGAGGTGGAGGAGGTGGTGGTGGACCTTATGAGAAGAATGATAAGAACCAAGAGAAGGTATGACTGAACCACCTTCTGTGTTCTCGTGAAGTGTTGCCCCTAATTTCTTTCCAGTGCCTGCTTGCAGACTCAGAATCACAGCTAGTAACTAAAGCAAGGAAATGGTGAGCCTAGAAATCTCTTTACCGGATTGTCATCAGGCATTAGCAGAAATGGTTAGATGAAACTGTATCTCAATTCAGAAACCACTGCTGTTCAAGCAGTGTTAGAGCTAATTTCCTGGTCACGTATGTCTTCAGGGTTGTTATCTCAGTTACACTATATTACCATAATTCTCCGTCTGCCAAGAATAGCCTCTTTCTCAAGATTTTCAGGCTCTGACAAAATTGAGCAGTTTTCTTCTCAGATTGACATAACAAAATGCCATAGATTGGGTGGGTTAAACAATAGAAATTTATTTCTCACACTTCTGGAGGCCGGAAAGTCCAAGGTGAAGGTTCCACAAGGCTTCTTAAGCTTCTTATGGGTTGTAGGTGACTGCCATCTGACTCTGTGCTCACCTGGCCTCTTTTTCTGTATACACACACATACACACACACAGAGTTCTCTGGTGTCTTTTCCTTCTTTTTTTTTTTTTTAAGGATGTATTTATTTATTCATGAGAGACACAGCAAGAGAGAGGCAGAGACACAGGCTGAGGGAGAAGCAGGTTCCCTGCAAGAAGCCTGATATGGGACCCGATCCTGGATCCTGGGATCACTCCCTGGGCCAAAGGCAGACACTCAACCACTGAGCCACCCAGGCGTCCCTCTCTGGTGTCTTTTCTTATAAAGGTACTGATCTTATCAGACCAGGACCGTTCTCATGATCTTACCTAATCCTAATTACCTCCCAAAGGCCACATCTTCAAACACCATCACATTGGAGCATAGGGCTTCAACATATTATGAATTTGAGGGGAACACATTCCTACCATAACAAGCAGTATAATTTTTCCTCAAAATAATGTTTTTTTCTCTTGATCTAAGGGACACATTTTTGGGCAGCCAATTTCAATCACTATGGAGAAAAGGGAAGAAATTTATTCAGCTAATTGATTGGTTTATTGGTGTTGGTTCGAAAGACTAGCCTTGGCACTCTCATGTCTCAGTGTTTCACATCTCATGATTTTAGCTTTCTTATTATTGGTTTTTCCTGAATTAATTCCCTTTGCCTTGGTACCACCTTGTTTATGATCTCTGAACTTAATGCCAAAAATTAATCTTCTCCTTTAATTTGGGTTTTAGATAAGAATTATCATAGCTTGGAACTCTTGGGTGGCTCTATAGGTTAAGCGTTGGACTCTTGATATCATCAGGTCTTGATCTCAGGGTTGTGAGTTCAAGTCCCTGCATTGGGCTCCATGCTGGGTTTGAGGTCTGCTTAGAAAAAAAAAAAAAGAATTACCATAACTTAAATTCACATAACATACACTGATTTCAGTTCAGAGCTTTTGTTAGAAAATGTTCAAATGCTAACAAGTTGAAATTAACAAAATATTTGAATCTTTAACATGGTATGATGTGTACATATCAGGTCAGGTGTTTACACATGTAATACGACACTGTGCAGAGTTGTACCATCTACATATTTATCTAAACTATGAATTGGCCATCATTTCTTATAGGCTGTCAGGTTTTTATATCTGTAAAAGTGTGTAGTGTTCCTTCCTCTTTTGTAATTTCTTCTCCATCTCTTTCTTTCTTTTTTTTTTTTTTTTAGCTTTCTGGTCAAAATGTTTATTTATTTATTTTTTTATTAATTTTTATTGGTGTTCAATTTACCAACATACAGAAAAACACCCAGTGCTCATCCCGTCAAGTGTCCACCTCAGTGCCCGTCACCCATTCCCCTCCAACACCCACCCTCCTCCCCCCTTCCACCACCCCTAGTTCGTTTCCCCGAGTTAGGAGTCTTTATGTTCTGTCTCCCTTCCTGATATTTCCCAACATTTCTTCTCCCTTCCTTTATATTCCCTTTCACTATTATTTATATTCCCCAAATGAATGAGAACATACACTGCTTGTCCTTCTCCGATTGACTTATTTCACTCAGCATAATACCCTCCAGTTCCATCCACGTTGAAACAAATGGTGGGTATTTGTCGTTTCTAATGGCTGAGGAATATTCCATTGTATACATAAACCACATCTTCTTTATCCATTCATCTTTCGATGGACACCGAGGCTCCTTCCACAGTTTGGCTATTGTGGCCATTGCTGATAGAAACATCGGGGTGCAGGTGTCCCGACGTTTCATTGCATCTGAATCTTTGGGGTAAATCCCCAACAGTGCAATTGCTGGGTCATAGGGCAGGTCTATTTTTAACTCTTTGAGGAACCTCCACACAGTTTTCCAGAGTGGCTGCACCAGTTCACATTCCCACCAACAGTGTAAGAGGGTTCCCTTTTCTCCGCATTCTCCATCTCTTTCTAGTCCCAATTGAATTGACCTATTTTTAAGGTGCATTTATCATCTCTGTTTCTTCATCTTATTGTCTACTCCCATCTTCCTAATATTCTGAGTCTCTGATCCAAATATCCTTTCCCCATATTCTTGGGATTACAGAATCTTTCCTTTAGGATTTTCTTCCTTTGCCTTCATCAGAAATGTGTATTTTCTAATTCTCTCATTCAGTACTCCATGTTCCCATCTTTGTACCAATTCGTATGTCACTGAGGACAATCCCCAAATCCTCAGATCTCACTCTTACTAAATTTCCATGTTGTACTGATTCATCTAAGCTGGCTACTCAAAGAGCTAATAGATGGTATTGTATCCATTATAATATTCAACAGAAAATAGAGCTGTGAAATTTTAATAGGCTTTTTTTTAAAAGATATTGTTTACCTATTTGAGAGAGAGAGAGCATAAGCAGCTGGAGGAGCAGAGAGAGGGAGGGAGAAGCACAATCCCCACTGAGCAGGGAGCCTGATATGGGGCTTGATCCCAGGACCCTGAGATCATGACCTGAGCAGAAGGCAGACACTTAACCGATTGAGCCACCCAGGTGCCCCTTGATAGGCTTTTATTAGTAAAGCTTAGATATTCCAACTAATTTAAGAGGGCTTTGTTATGTATCCTAAGAATGTCTGAGGTCCATTGTTAGTATTATATTTTTCTTTAATGTTCTAAAATGTTATCCAATTGGTATCTGTATCTGATTTCTTATTGTAGACCTGCAAGTCTCTTGCCTATTTATAATCTAGTTATTATACTAGGTACTAGATAATATAAACATCATTTTAACTGAAGTTATCACTCTTGATTAGATGGGATTTTTTTGATATCAGACTATAAGACAGCTACCAAGATACCAGTGTTTTGTAGTTAGTTCTGGAAAATACTATTCTTTGTAAAACAAAGAATCTATAAAATAAAACCTAACCATAGATCAAGTCATGTATTTGTGATTCTCACGGTTCTGTTCTGCCCTAAATCCCTGTTACCTTCAGTGAAATCAGAGAGTTTATCTAATTTTGCAACCTAGTAATACCAGAAGCATGGGGAATTTATTAATTCAGAAAGGAAGATCTAATTTCTATTTCTATATTTGCTACTGACTAACACTGAGAGCTTGAAATGTTATTTAGTATCTGTCCTGATTTCTGGCTGTAGCTTGGTACATCTTTCTGATTGTCTCCTATAAGTGGAACCTAAATCCTAAGGACATCTGAAGGTGTAAAGAAAAATCTAAATCTGAATAGATACTTACAAAGAGCTTTTGGAGCTAGAGATTTTTTTAAAGGAACATATAGTAATCTAAAAATGAACATAAACCAACCTTCCAAATCAGGCTCTAGGTGAACTTTTCCGAGACACTGCTTACTGCCTGTGGCTGTGCAGTCTGTGCACTACACAAGGCCTCGTGGCTAATGGGGCAAGAAGGAACTGAAATCCAGTCCATGCTCTGCTCACTGAGATACTCACCCCAGGAATAGCTGCATCTATAGCCCTAGCACCCCAGGGCTGCATCTACCTACAAGGGCTCAGCTTTTTCTGACTCATCCGCCCACAGGAATGCCTTTTCTAATTTGCACGAAGTTGCCTCAAAGGAGAGCAGTGTCCCATACCTGGAAGTAATAATTAACATTTGTTTTGCTATTATTATGTGTCTTACATGTTAGCCTCATGGCTGTATGACATAGGTATTTTTACGATTCCCATAATCATAGGGTGGTTAAGTGGCTGGCCTAAGGTTATGGAGCTAGTATTTGAATCCAAACTAAAACACTACTGAATTGGTGTATATATAATAAATAAATAAATGTTTATTGATAAGTCTGAGTCTTCCATTTGCAATCATCTGATCTATAGAGTTCCCAGGAAACAGACTCAGATGTGCAGATGTGTGCAGGAAGTTTCCTGGAGTGTCCTCTCAGAAGCAACATCTATGAGGTATAAAAGAAGCAGGCTGGGGGAGAGGGTGAAGTTGCACTTCAACATGGTTGTAAGAGAGCTCAGCCCATCACACAAGGAACTCTAAAGCAAGGATGACTCTTGAAAGTGATCTCCAAGTTGGGGAAGGGAGCCCCCTTTTAGAGCCCCTACCCTCATTCTGCCTTTGACCAGCCATTGGAGGCAGACACCAGAAGAGCATAACCTTAGATGAGGCAAGTCTCCTTTATTTTTTTTTAAAGATTTTATTTATTTATTCATGAGAGACACACAGAGAGAGACAGAGAGAGAGGCAGAGGGAGAAGCAGGCTCCATGCAGGGAGCCTGATATGGGACTCAATCCCGGGTCTCCAGAAATCAGGCCCTGAGCTGAAGGCGGCGCTAAACCACTGAGCCACCCCGTGTGGCCTGAAGCAGGTCTCCTTTAGCTAAGAGCAATGGCTGGTTAGGATCTCAGTAGAGAGCTGTCAGCCAGCAAAACTAACAGGCTCAGAGAATGGCCAGTTCTGCAGGGGACATCTCAGCACTACATCCACTACATGAGCCTGTAGACTAGAAAAGGAGGACCAACTGTATATAACTTTAATCCAAATTATGGATTATGTCTAGATAACTCCGTCTCTTTCATTTCCTACCCACATTCAAGTACTTTCTATGTGTGACCTCATTGTTTCCATAGCCACCTGATCCACACGACAATGGAAAAGCCCTTTATCATTTACAGAACAATGCTTATACATTATTTTCTTTGTTCTGCACAGTATGCCAACATAGGGAAATTGTTAGGATCCTTCTGCCTCTTCGGAAATAATTCACAGAAGTTCATTTTTCTAGAAGCTGTGTCCTCCACTAACAAGGATTAAATGGAGCAAAAGAGAAGATGAAAACCATTTTCATTATTCATCTCAGGAGGGCTTCCTATTTACCCTCAAAGGAAGAAGCAAGTTGAACACTGACAAATCTCTCACTTTGCTGGTGCATATTACAATACAGTGAAAATACAGAATTAGAAAATCCCTTAAAAATGTAAGAAGTTGCCATGTGATTTCAAAGTTCCAGACTGTGATCACTTCCAGAAATTTAGCAATGATCCTTGCCTGGTGGCCCTATGAGAAGCCTGATGGATGAGGGTAGCTTCTGGAAAAATCTATTTGCCTTCATCACTGATGGTGCCCCTTGTCTCTCTAGGTGGTTCTCATAGTCTGCCAAGGATACAGAAAGCATGTTTTCTAATCAAGAAGTCTACATTCATATCTTTTTGCACTAGAGGGTGATCAAAATGCACATTTTTCTTTCTTTTAAATCGCATTCTGGATTTTAGAAAGGTTAACTTGCTTGTTGAGCCTTTGACAATTCTGTTTTTGAAGTTGCACGTGCTCACCGTAAACATATAAAACTTGGTTTAATTGCAAAATGGAATCTCAGCACCAAAAGGGTTTTGTGACTAAGTGAACAGATCTCTTTCTTTCTTGTTCATGGCACTAGGATGAAAGTACACCTGTAAGCAACCATAGGCTTGCTCTCACCATGCTCATCAAAATAGTGAAGTCCTTGGGATGTGCCTATGGTTGCGGAGAAGGACACCGAGGGCTCTCTGGAGATCGTCTGAGACACCAGGTATTCCGAGAGAATGTAAGAGAATTAAAGTAGATTCCATTTCCTCTCCCTCTTCCCTGTCTCCAATTTGGGAATGAGTCCTTTGACAATGAGGGTCAGTGTTCCCTGAAAAATACTGTATTTCATTAGGGATGATTAATGCTGATTCGGAGTGGGAGGATTCCCACAACATATCTCAAGACCTCTAAAACCCAGGCTTAGGAAAGTTTAATTGGGAAAACACTTCTGCCTTGTGCCTAGGGGCAGACCAACTCCCAGTTGGTGAAAGGGTATATAATTGGAATGTGTAAATTAAGAGTTTGAAAGACCTTTGCAAAAATGAATACATTTAACAAGCCTCTGATGGTCTGTGACAAATGACTTTTTAATCATCTGCCTGGGTACTATAGAAACATACTTTATAGTAAAGAAAAGGGGTCAAAGTTTAGGACTGTTTGTCATTCTTATGTGGATATGGAAAATGGCCCTTATTGGGACAAAACAGGACTGGAAAAGTAGCCAGTCATGTTCTGGCTGCTTTGTTTGAGAATGAACCTTGAACTCCTCCGTGTTGGAGATCACGTCCCCCTGAACTGTGTGAAACTTGGAACTCTGCGCTTGGGTTTGCAAAGCATAATTCTGTCATGGAACATGGTCATATTCCAGCTCCTTTTCATTTGCCTCCACCGATTGCTACTTTTCTTTTCACTCTTGAGCAACAACTCACCTCCATAGCAAGTCCCCACTGGGACGGTTGCCTCATGCATACATTTGAACTGAAATCATAAGAAAATATCCTCCTGAAAATAAGGGTTTTAGGCAAAATTGAGTCCAGGAAACCCTTTGACATAAGATGGCAGAGTTTTAGGATCATGTCAAAATCTGATGCCAGCTCATTTTTTTTCTTGGTATTAGTTTTTGTCATGAAATGTTCACACAGTCCTAGCATGCTCAGTTTCTTTCTGTCATCTACCCATCCACCCATCTATCCATCTATCCATTTATCCATCCTTGTCTCTTTCTTTTATATTCTTTATGTTGAGTTATATTAGTTTGTTGCTTGTATATGGGGGGTTATATTCACAGTAATTAACTTCTAAATTCTGAAGCATGACAACTTTGACCAAGATCTAGATTTTGAGGCTCCAAATTTAAAAATCGAAATAACAATAAGGCAATAGAGACTTGACGTTGCCCCCATTTTGGGGCATGTGTATGTGATTTTTAATGTGTGATTTTTAATTCTATCACAGTATGAATAAATGTCTTCAAGGCTAAGACATTACTACTCCTCATACAGAAGACCAATTTCCTGAAATGAAACACTAAAATATAATAAGTGTCCTACTTTAGCTGGCAGTATACACTGGTTATGACACCAGAACTTGTCTTTCTAGACTTGGAGAAAGTAAGACTAGTTGTGTCACAAGCTATTGGAGAGACCATTTACTGCTTAGGAGTCCACCATGCTTTCCTCACTGAGACTACTGAACATTTCCTATCAGTATGTCCAGACAGATTTTGTTTTGTTTTTTGTTTTTTTTTCCCCAGTTTTTGACCTGCCTTCTCAGCTTTCCTGACTCACATCGTGACTCTTCTATTACCTTGTAGCCCAGTTTAATTTAATACTCATTATAGGGATTTTATTTGTCTATCCTTGTTCAGCAAACACATCATCCAAGAGATACAAATTCCAGAAATTATCCCTGGGAAAGTCTAATTCAAGAAGCTGGGTATTTGCAAATTTCTAAAACATTGAATTTTCAGAAGTTACTTAAGATGTTAAGAATAGAATGGGTGACGGGCACTGAGGGGGACACTTGACGGGGTGAGCACTGGGTGTTATTCTGTATGTGGGTAAATTGAACAATAAAAAATTAATTTATTAAAAAAAGATGTTAAGAATATTTCTTACTTCTACTGGATCAGGGCCTTTATATTTTTAAAAAAAAGGAAGAAAGAGAGAAAGAGATTACTTTAATGATATTCATCAAAATGCCTGATAATTCCAGCATGTGTTTTTTTAGGTTAATCATTTGCTGGTAGTCCTAAACTATCAAAAGGGAATTCACTCTGACAGTTTTATATCTCTTGGAGAAGTTTAGAACATTCATTCAGAATCAAAATACTTAAGGTTCAATATTCTGATTCTTGCTTATTAAACTTCCCATGGAACTCATTCAGATGTTCTAATAGCCTCCAAAGAGTAGATTTGAAACGATGCTGTCTTTGGTGTGTTTTGTAGAGAATATAGGATAATTTGTGCTTCAGGGCATTCCAACCCAGAATTTTAAAGTGCTTCGTAAGTATAGCAATGAAGATCTTCGCAAATTCTTTATGGGATAATAATTAAATACTTCTTCATGTAGGAAATATGTAAATGCCTTGAAAACATAATTTTGTAGCAAACAGCATTTATTTTGTAAGGAAAAAAAATGAGCTTGCCTGAGATCTAGCAACCAATAACCTCTCTGAAATAAAAACACCTAATTTCACAATATTCTAGGACCTAGTAAAGGGAGAATGAAAACAATTATCAATTCACCTGACTTTGTGGTATAGATGGAGAGATTACAGCATGGTCATACCAAGAAGTTTATTGCTAATTCCAAGACTGAGCCTTTGAAAATCTTTCCTTCTTCCCCTCAAATTTTCCCAGAATCCTTCACTGGGCCTTGATTTGTCAAAGTAGTGATGTAACTTAAGTTTTCTTCTGGAAAACCATTAAGGGCCTACCTTGTAAGTTTGAATTCTTTGGGATTGCTGTCTCCATTCTTTCTTCCGAGATTATGCCTGGTTGCCCAAGGATCTCTATCCTCAATTAAGGTGGTCCTCACCCAGCCACCTCTCTTTCCTTGATCCTTAGCCTTTTCCCTCAACCTAGAGTCTCCTCCTATTATTTCCCCCATTTCATTCCTTTGTCATGGACTTCCTTATATCTCTTACACAGAATGTGTCTTCAAGATATCAACTAATCTCTATTAATCCATCATGGTCAGTTCTTTTTGAAAGTGGGTGGTATCTGAATATGTTTTCCCCGGTCATTATCTGGATCCTTCATAGGACCTCTAGGATTAATATTAAAGAGAAATAACCACAATAAAGGGCAAGACTCAAAAAAAAAAATAAAAAAATAAAGGGCAAGACTCTGACTCCTAATTTTGGTTCTGCTGTGAACCGTGTCAACTTGGACAAAGTCCTTGACTTCCATGACCTTCAGCTTCCTCCACTGCAGTATGGGGATACTCATCAAATCACAGAGGTATGAAAGTCAAGTGTTGTTATGCACTTACAAGCAAGAAACAAATTTTAAATAGCAAAGCACTACATAAATGTGATTTTTCTCTTCATTGTAGGACAGGGCTGGGAAGCTTCTAATGATACCAGATAATATCTGTACGTTCTGTCTGTGGCCTTCTGTAGCCAGTGACTGTGACTTTATTTGTTCTGGTGGTGAGATTATTCCCTTTCCCTTTGCCAGATGGCAGAAATATTTGCTAGATCATATAAAATATAATTGTGAGTGGCAGGGTCTAGCCAATTAATGGGTACTTGATTTTTATATATATAAGGCCAATTTCTGTTTAAATATCAAACTTTCACATTCAAATGCAGACACATAAATAAGTCAGCTAGACTTGCTTTTATCTTATCCCTCCTTCATGCTTCAAGGATCTTCCTCTCGTGGCCAGATAAGAGGACACTGGATACCCACTTCCTATATCCCTCTCGCCTCCTCCATTAAATCTACCTAAGTTCAAAGTAGCTGAAAATGGGAGTGGTACACCTCTTCCCATTGCACAGCGTCTTTGAGCTAAGCCTGGATTACCAATTCTATAACCTGCCTAATTTTTTTTTTAACACTTTGGGCTTTTTTCACTGAGATCCTAAAATCTAGATCTTGGTGAAAAGATTGAATTCCCCTGGCCCCAGCATTAGACATTAGCCTTGGGTTTTACTTGGAGCAACCCTTCTCAAAGTAAAGTCTCTCCTACTACTCAGCTTGTCTCTGCCTTTTTCTTGCTCAGACAAGAGGGACTAGCAGGAGTGGCCAGCACCTGCCAGAAGGGAGGGATGGAAGCCTTTGCCTTCTGCAGGCTTCTATCTGAGACTAATGGATCCCTAGCTTAAGCTGGTACCTGTGACTTTTTCACTTTTCTTCCTTCATTGCAGGCCCAGAACTGCCTCACTAAGCTATACAAGCTAGATAAGATGCAATTCCGACAAACCATGAGGGACTATGTGAACAAGGACTCTCTCAATAATGTAGTGGACTTCTTGCATGCTTTGCTAGGATTTTGTATGGAGCCAGTCACTGACAGTAAGTAAAGCTGTGCCAAGTTCCAGGAGAGATCGCTATAAGGTGAAGCAGGTAGAGTTTCAGAGGTACCCTGAATATGTGGAGATAGAATTTAGAGGGCAGTGTGTTTGTGTGTGTGTGTGTGTGTGTGTGTGTGTGTGTGTGTGTGTGTGTAATAGGGTATAAATAAAAGCTTGAGCATCATCTATGATGACAAATTTTGGGGGGCTTTCTGATGACAACTTAACCTTAGCAAAGGGGATTTGGTAAAGCTGTGGCATCCTCACTGTTGTTAGCCCCTCAGTCCACTTACCATCACTCATGGCACTCCTCTCTGTCTCATACAACTTTCTGTTGTATGACAACTGAGACAGAAATCAAGGAACAAGGGAGTATATTCATGAGTTCAACAAATATGAAATGAGTACCTATTGTGTGCCAGGATCAGTGCATGGAGATTTTTTTCACAAAACAGGAAAGAAAAGATATATATGTGTATATATATATATACACATACTAGTAGTAATGCAATTTTGAGACACACACACACACACACCATATATATATACTGAATTTTTTAAAAACAGGCAAGTGGAAATATAGGTAGCCCCATCAACCATTTCATAGCTTCATGGCTTTATGAAAACCCCATCATAGAGACCTGTGGTATGGGTGGAGGTGGTGAACACTGAATTCATGATAAATCAAACACCGTCAATACCACTCAAATGCAATACAGTAATGAAATGAAAATGATGTATGAACCCTGAGTTGAGTAACATACACATTTTAATTAGAGCCCAAGAAGAAATAACTTCTTAATATAGCCTTTTATGGTTTATATGACACGTGTATGATAGTTGACTAACTTTTAATGAAGATCTATTTGATTACTTCTTTAACCTGTGTAGCTTAATGGAAACATTGTCTTGAATTGGTGCCTTTGCATTCCAGACAAGGCTGGGTTTGGAAATAACTTCACCACAGTGGACAACAAATCCACAGCCCAAAACGTGGAAGGCATCGTTGTCAGCGCCATGTTTAAATCCCTTATCACACGCTGCGCTTCAACCACGCATGAATTGCACAGCCCTGAGAATCTGGTGAGAAGTTCACCTCTTCTTCCCACAGGAGTTCTTGGTCTCTGTTCTAGGAAAAGTTCTCAGTCGTGGCCTTGAGAAATACCAGTTGACTCTAAAAGTGTGCACTTTAAACTCTATTTTCCCAAAGTTAACAGTAGCTCATGGTAGAGCCTCATAATGCATTTTTCCTTGTTACTCATTAAACTACTTCAGAATTGACTTATCTTCCTCTCCCACCTCATAGATTCTGTGGTGGTTTCTGAGATACTTACAAAGTACTTTGAGGCCTTAAAAAGAAAGAGGTGCTAGAGCACAGACCATTAGCTCATGAAATATTAAAGAATATTGTGCCAAGCATTTTTGAAACCACGTTTACTTTAAAAATTAATGTAACTATCCTGCTGAAACTAGGTTTGTTTTCTTTTATCGAACACCACAATTTTTTAGCTACTCCTCATAAATGACTGTGTTAATTAAACCATTAAAGCCACCAGTGTGCGGGAGAAGAACCATGCCTATAACAAGTTAGTGCTTAATAGCTGCCAAGGAAATTGTGGTTTGGGATACAAAAAGTAGATTAAGGCTGATGAATCTACATGAACAGATGAATTCAGTTCTCTCTGGGGAGTAAAGAAATGTTTCACTGTCTTACCAATTTGTTACATATTGTGACTTCTATGTAGAAATCAGCCTATTTATACATAGTGACACTATCTGCTAATCTACCTAAATCCAGGAAATCATTTTAAGCTATTCTAAACCATTGAAACTATTCTCATAACTTGAGGTAAACTAAAACTCTAAACCAAATGGAATTTAATTTTGCTGACTGTCAAAGCCACCTCAGCAAAGTTCTTGGAGCTTGAGAAAAGCATGGGCATCATCCATGCATTTAATTTGGTCATGGCAAGAAGTACTTTGACAGGTTAATTATAATACGTGTGAGCACTTTTTATACATTTTAGAATGCAAAATTAGGTATAGAAGAAATAACTATTTCTTAATTTTCTTTGAATCATCTTAGTTTTGACTTGGAACCCCCATCCCACCAGAATGGCTGAAAGTTGGACCCCAACATTCTTGGGTTTCTCTACTTCATGCAAAGATCTCAAGTCTTTGGTAGGACTTAGGACCTGAGAAGCTCCATGGGTCTCAGTCATCCGTACAATACTTATTATTTCACATACTACTTTCTGCTGTGTGCTTGGGACTGGGCGCTCTGGTGAATTTGGAACCCTTGTTTTTTGGGGTCTTGTCCCTTCTGCCGGGCAAGCTGCTAAAGAGTACAATGAGGGCATGAGATTTTTCTGCCCAAAGGGCCGAAAAACACTCTTTCTGTGTTTTCCTCTGTTACTGTTCCTTCTGATTTTTTAAGGGTCATGGACATGATTGTCCCAGTGATCTTAGATTTTGAAAATCAAAGCTATCAAGGTAAGTGTTTCTGAGGCTTCCGTCTTTTGCTTTGCTCTGAACCCTCCCTAAGGCAAAAAATACAGTAACTACCAGCTTGAAGAGAGAGGGGAAATGCTGAATGAAAAGGTTAATATCTCAAAAAAAAGGTTAATACCTCAAGAAAAAAGGTCATATATATTTTTAAATGTGGATTCATCGATAGATTGGTTTTCGTAACCCTGCATCATCTTTAGTTCATAGTCAAGTTCATGTTCAAATGGCCTTTGACATAGTATTTGTTAAATATGTCCAGCAAAATGCACTGTCCTTGAATATTGTGCTCTGCTAGAGGTGTCTAGAGGTCTGAGCATATTTGACCATAGTGACACAGAGAATTTGGAGAAGCTGAAGAGGAACTGAAATTTCTAGTCCAAACAAACTTCTGATCACCTTTTTCTTGCAGGCATCTCTTCAGAAGTCGTAATTAAGAGAGAAAATTAAAGCTTGGGAGTCCAGCAGTTTAAAGTGTAAATTGATGTCTTTCTAATGATACAGCCAACTTTCTGAATATGAAGCATGGTAACCATCTTTTTTCATACTAAGGATGACAGGCAAGGTTCTTGGTAATGTTGCCAGAGGAACAATGGAAAGGCCGTGTACCATATACCATCTGTTTCCTTGTAGTAAAATGTCTTCCTTTTACGATGCTAATGCTAATCCAAGCCTAAGGAATTAACTTCTCCCTCTCTTCCTGTGAAAACCATTTAACCACACAACTTTCCCTCTTGCATCCAAACAGGGGCTGTATTGCGACATCCGTCAGCTGGTCCAATTTATCAAAGAGGCTCACGGGAACGTCTTCAGGAGAGTGGCCCTTAGCGCTTTGCTTGACAGTGCTGAGAAGTTGGCACCAGGGAAAAAGGTGGAGGAGAATGAATCAGAATCTAAGACTGCAGGCAGTAAAAGGTTGGAAGCTTGCGCTATAAATATTAGTGTCTGCCTGGTGTCAGTAGAATGTAATTTGTTGTCCTGTCCCATGTGGTTCCCCATATGATGTGTAACTCGGGGCAGGGATGGTGGAGCTATCTTGGATAAGTGGGAATTACTGGTGATGGTCCAGCTGAAGTTTAGAAAAAGAATGTGTTTACTATCAAATAAATCCTTTCTCTCTCTCTAAATGAAAACTCAGTTGATCTCAGGTTTACATACACTTGACCTTTACTTCATAGCTCCCAACAGTATGGTGAAATGCTATCTGTGTTAGTCTTTTCCATAGATAATTTACATTTTTTTCCGAAGAGGAAAAGCAATTATCGATACCATATCCTGTTCAGTAAGTAATATTTTAAACATGGCAAAATACAAATTGCTGAGCAGTGCCCTGTTGTGTTTCCTTTTAGTAAACATAAATTTATTGTAAGCCTATTCTATAAAATATGCCACTTACTGAGATTAAAAGAAATTCCTAAATTCAAAATTCTGCTTGTAGTTAATGACTCTGTTTGCACTGTGGTGGTATTCTTAGGCAATAAGGCAGGTAGGACATGAATCAAATGGTAGGATATGAATTTCATAGGATATAGACTCATGATGACATAGAGTCTGCAAGCAGTATATGCTATCTATAGGGGGTGTTTTGCTTTATGAAGTATATAAAGTGTTGAGAAGTGGTGTGTCCTGCTCTGTTGTGATTGGTGGGCTGCACTGTTTGCATAGGTCAGAGGCGGGAAGCATTGTGGATAAAGGCCAGGTGTCCTCTGCACCTGAGGAATGTCGCAGCTTCATGTCTGGTCGCCCCTCGCAGACCCCAGAGCAGTAAGTAGCATTGATTTTTATCTCCAATGCAGTGAGCTGAGTGCTTCCCACTATAAGAAATTCAATTTTCCAAACTGCTGTTTGTTTGCTTGTCATCATCTTTGAACTTTGCCTTGCTCCTGCCCTTTACTTTTCATTCCCAATGCCACAAATCTCTATAGACCCAAGTCACAAATAACCAACCTTATGCGTTCAGGAAACTTCCTTACCTGCATTTCCCATTTCCAGTATCTATCCTACTCTGCTTTTCATGTGTACTTCTGCGGGTAAATCATGAAAAATAGCATATGGATCAGGTGGGGAGGAGGTGTCATCTACTTTCTTGCTTAGATTTGTTTATAACTTTTTTTTAATTTCAATGTATTAATGGCTGTCAATGTACTTGTTGAAGCTTTTCCAAAAAATAAATAAGATAAACTTCTCTTGTGCTCAGATTTAGCTAAAATATAGACTGTACTTCATTTCACCTTGGTCTTCTTCTGAGATCCATTCCAGTGTTCTCTGAAATCAATCAGTTTATCTCTACTTTTTGTAATGGCAAAATCAAAAGCATATTAAAATTAGTGCCTCTAGAAAATAAGAGAATTACTCTAGACACTAAGCATACAACCTAGTTCTATGCAAGGCTCATTTGTCTTCATTCTTCTTTTGAGAATTATTTACTCATAAGGTGTGTGATCAGTATTTAAACTATGGACATCATTTAAGATAGACCATTTTACTTCCTCAAACTTTGGATTACTATGAAATAATTACTCTTCCAGAAATTCTGCAGGGTATTCTAGGTTTTATGGACCTAAACGTTCTCTCTAGTCCAGGAAACCACCAGCATCAAATAGGACCTTGGTTGTTCACAAGCAGGGAGACCCTTCAAAGAACAAAAGCCTGCATAGTTCTTCTAACCCTTCAAAACCTTTGAGACTGCTTCTAAGTGCCCGGAGAAAAGTTAAAAGAAGGGAAATCAACTCTGTGAGTCTAGGGACCATGTCAGTTTTTGCTTACCATTATAGCCCAATGCTTAGGACTTGGTCCCCATAGTAAACACTTAATATCTATTTCACAATGAATGAATGAGTGATAGGCAATCAAGGAAAAGATAGAATTGTGAAATTACCATTAAGTTTTTGTTTCCTTTAACTTCCTTTCTTAAACGTGAGGTTTAAGGAAGTCTTTAAGGACATAATAAAAGGTCAAACATAAGCTCTAAGGGAAAAAAAATAACATAAAAGGCCAAGTTATGTAGCCAAATAGCCACAAGAGTAGTTCTAAGTCTTTATATACAGAGCATGAGCAGAAAAAGAAGGCGTTCCCCTCCCCCCAAAGTAGCACTAGCAACTATTAATCTAATACGATTAATGAGATGATCTAATAGGTAAACTAGATTTTAGAAATAAAACCATCTATCTTCATAGGTGATATCATTTTTCTAGATTGCAAAATATTCTCTTTCTTCAGTGTTCTGTAAACACTACCTGATATCTCAGCATTTAGCATGAGTCTGTTCTTTCCCCTTGAATGAAGATACATGTTTTAATGTGCTTCTACATAAAAATTTCCATTTGGAGAGATGTCATGGAATGTTAAATATAGAGCTTTTCCCTGATCCCAGTGGGCCCAGGAGATGATCATGCCAAATATCCTGGAGAAAGGTAGGTGGATGATCCTGGCTCCTCTTTTATACTCTCTTTCTCCTGCCCTTCGCTCCCCTTCTGACCCTTCTCTTCTCCTTCCTCCTAAAATAAGTCACACTAGCTGAATAATATTAAAATCAGTTTTACATGGTCTTTTCTCTGAAAAAAGAGATACCCATTGGATAAAGCTGATGTAGCATTTTCTTGAGGTGTTTTCCCACCCAGACCATATAGTCATATGCTTCATCATTGTGTCCCACATTTCTCAAAGGCAAGGAATGTTTCATATACTGTGATCATTTGATAGAACAAAACAAACTGAGAAGTCAAATTCTGAAACACTGATTTCAACTCACAAATTCATGCCAAAAATGATAAACAGAATATCCTGGTTTGAAATAAGAATAAAATGTATTTAGTACTGTAAGGATTTTGAGAGATAAAATCTGAACCTTCATATAAATATCTCCAGAAAATGATTGCTTTACATAGTACTATTGAATTTTGGGTAGATTCTGGATTCAATCTCAAAGCTTGTAGGCAAATTGTTACCTAAAATTTCATAAACAAATTTCATCACATATTACTAAGTATTTTCTCTGACCTTTCTTTCCAAATTCCCAAATACGTTGCTCAAGTTGACAAATGTGGCAAAGCAGAAAAGCAAAAACAAAATCACTTTAAAATTGAAATACCAGGGGATCCTTGGGTGGCTCAGAGGTTTAGCGCCTGCCTTTGGCCCAGGGCACGATCCTGGAGACCCGGGATCGAATCCCACGTCGGGCTTCCGGTGCATGGAGCCTGCTTCTCCCTCTGCCTGTGTCTCTGCCTCTCTCTCTCTCTCTCTCTCTCTCTGTGACTATCATAAATAAAAAAAAATTTGAAATACCATCAAATAGAGATAACCACTGTAAATATTTAGTGTGCTGGGTACATTTTTGAGCATGTGTATACACAAGCTCACAGACACATCCTCGCATGTGTACCTTGTTTATTTAACATGATCTTATCCTATTTCACCCATTGATTAACTGTCTTCTAACTTTGCAATATATTTTAACATTCCCCATATCAATAATCTTCTTAAATGAGACTTTAATGGCTACAGAATATTCCATCATGCAGAAGTTCTATAATTTAACTGTTTCTCTAGAGTTTAAAATTAGATTGCTTCCAGTTTTTCAGTGTTGACCCATAGTTTCTCAGTGAGCATTTGATCATTTTGTGTCTAGATGTTAGTATGTTGTCCCGTATTTCCTCGGGATAGCTTCCTGGAAATTGGATTTCTCTGTCATGGCTGTAAATATTGGTTTTGGATAACATATTACTAAGTTACCTTCCAGAAAGGTCGAATCTCTCTATCTCATCCCTGGCAGTATGATAGTAACCAATTGCTTTCTTTTTTCCCCCTTTTGATCTTTACCAATTTAGTGAGTAAAAATAGGGATCTTGTTTCAATTGACCTTCCCCCAACCAACCAGTGCCTAATGAGATGAACCTCTGCACAATTAGTAAACAATTGTGGGATGATAAACCCCCTGAGTGTGGTTGTATTTTCACCTATGCATTTATTGAAATATCATTTGTGAGTTTATTTAGTGCTGAGAATTATACTATACTGGGGTGGAGGTGGAGAGTGAGATAACGGTACTGCACAAGCCTCTGGGAACTTCAAAAAAAAAAAGTAAAATATTTAGACATAAGTGCTTCTGATATTGTGACTCACACCTGCACAAGAATATGTGTGATAATATTTGGTCTTTTTATTAAGGCTGGGGAAAAATGATTACCATTATTTGACAGCTAAGACATGACTGTTTTCGGGAAGACCTCAGAGTCAACCTTGGTCTCACTTCTTCCACTCCCCCTCTGACTCATCCTAAACCCCAGTCCATCAAAGATCATACTGCATGATTTGCCTAAATGTCATTGGCAGGAAGTTGAAAGAAATTTAAGAGAACTTCACATGCATTGTCAGACGTTTAACTCTACCCTCTGCTTGCTTTCATTCAGTGATGAACAAATGCAAGGGGGAAACCTGGGGCGTAAAGATTTCTGGCGCAAGATGTTCAAATCCCAGAGTGCAGCAAGTGACACCAGCAGCCAGTCTGAGCAGGATACTTCAGAATGCACTACTGCCCATTCAGGGACCACCTCTGACCGCCGTACCCGCTCACGGTCCCGCAGAATTTCCCTCCGGAAGAAACTTAAACTCCCCATAGGTAAAAGTATGTCTGTATTTATTTATGGATTCTCTTATTCCTTGCCATGCCCTCAGATCAACTCATAATCAAAACAAAGCAATGCATAGTACGGCAGAGAAAAGGGAAAGCCTTCAAGTCACGAGGTTTAAGTTGGCTCATTCATTCCTTCATTCATTCATCTTTTTTCAGCAGATATTTATCAAACTCCTATGTGCATTATGGTGTGCAAACACTCTGATTCTAGGCATCAGGAATTCAATGATGAGCAAAATTACATAGTGCTCAATTTTGCTGAACTTAAAAATCTATTAGGGGTGACAGTCACTAAAGCAGATAATCTTACAACTAAGTGTAGTTGCAAACTATGAATTTTATGAAGGAAGTATATGTTGTGCTATGAAAGCATGCAATGAGATTGGACCTAAATGGGGAGGAGGAGGCCGAGATCAGAGAAGGCTTCCTGGAGGAAATGAAATTAAGATCTTCAGTGTACTTAGGGGAAGGAAGAAGGAGAGCACTCTAAGTGGTAGCAATAAGATTTGTAAAAGTATTAGAAGGAAGGGAAGTGGAAGAATTGAGATAAGGAGAAGAGTGCCTGCATGACTATGATAGAGCAATAGAGAGTAGATAGAGCATGTGGACCTTGCAGGTAAGGTTGGCTCTTTGTCCTACTGCCCTATATAGCCCAGGTGGATGTTGAGCAAGGGAATAATGCAAGCAGGTTAACTTTTTCTAGAAGATCACTGCATGGACAACATACTGGAGGGAGCACAAGTGGTTAAGAGAGACCAGATAGAAAGCTGTCTAGTAGTCCAGGCATAAGTAATGGAAGCTTAGACTGGCTGGTGACTATGTACAGAGAAGTGGGCAGATTTGAGAAATACCTTGGAGCTAAAACGAACAGGACTTAACTGGAACATGTGAAAAGTGTCAAGGAGAACCGGATGGATTGTGGTTTTATTCACCAAAGAAGCCAAAATTCATTTTGTCCTGGTTTTACTCAGTCTTGTTATTTTATAATCCCATACTGAATATTCAAAGCATGTACATTTTGAAAATCATTTGTTTTCACTTCAATTTACATCAAGCCATGTAACTTTCATTACTTTTTGAGCACATGCTGACATTTGTGTTTAATTCATTTGGGAGAAAATGCTATACTGGCCTAACTTTTCAAAAATTATTAAATAGGGAACTGGCTGAAGCGGTCTTCCCTCTCAGGCCTAGCAGATGGCGTGGAGGACCTTCTGGACATCAGCTCTGTGGACCGCCTGTCTTTCATCAGGCAAAGCTCCAAGGTAAACAGGACATTGCTTATGTAAGAGAATGTTGGAGTCGCTGATAGAAAAATGTCAGGACCAAGAAATGCTAAACACCTGGAGGGGCCAAACAAGAAAGAGTTGCAGAAACTGTCTTCAAATTGAATGAAGTTTGGAAACTTAAATGAGCAATGAAAACTAAGATATCTAAGTAGTAGGCTATTACGGAAAAGAAGAAAAGAGTAACAAAAAATTTACATAAAATTATAATGCAGATCTATAGATATACATAGGTATTATTTCCCAACTTTATATTTATAAAGTTTATATTTATAAAACTTTATATTTTATTTATTTTTAGTTATTATTTTTTAATTCCAGTATAATTAATGGACAGTGTTATATTGTTTTCAGGTGTACAATATAGTCATTCAGTAATTCTATACATTTACCCAGTGCTCATCACCATAAGTGTACTTTAATCCCCATCACTTATTCCTACCACTGGTTGCCCCTCTGGCAACCACCAATTTGTTCTCTACAGTTAAGAGTCTGTTATTTTGTTAAGTCTCTTTTTTTGTTGTTTTGGTTTTTAGATTCTACTTGAGTGAACTCATTTATCTTTCTCTGACTGGCTTATTTCATGTAGATTATACCCTCTATATCCATCCATGCTGTTGCAAATGTCTACTCTCACCACTTTTATTTGACATAGTACTGGAAATCCTAGCCACAGCAATTGGACAAGAAAAAGAAATGAAAGGCTTCCAAATTGGTATTTCCGACCTATTTTTAACTTTTAATGTGTATGTGAAATTCCTGACATAGGAATGCAATAGGATGCAATAATTTTCTAATGATTCTCTTTATGTATTCACACACACACACACACACACATACACACACTTCATCCTCTTTCTACTGCTTTTGTAACTAGCTTAACCATTCTCCCTATTGAAAAGGATAAAGAAATTCAGGATGATTTTTTCCATTAAGTGTTTCTTCATAATACTTAAGCATTGTAGCAGCATACTATTTGGAAAAGGTAATGATGAAATCCATTTACTACAAGAGGCTTCCCTGTGCGTGATCCATGGCCTGGTCACTATAATTTCCACTATAATTTCCAGAGTTACATTTCTTTACATTCAGATCATTTGCTTCTATTCTTTCTGCTTTGAATCACACTAAAAACAAGTTTTCTTCTGTCTTAATAGTAATATTTTGAAATTATAAAAAGAATATATCAACCTTATAAGACATTTAGAAAATACAACTCCTCTTTCTCATCCTTTTTGCTAAAAAATTGGCCTAATATTGAGGTCTGTAGCCTCCTTGCTTGCTGAAAATTTTAAGTACTTTTGGCCTAAAGGCAAGATCTAGAGCACATTTTAATTCTTAGGAAAAAACCCCAGATATGTTATTTTACTTTAATTATAGAGTACTTTATGAATTAATTTATACTTCTTTTTTCATAAAGAAACAACTGTGGTGTTGTTTGTAAAGGATTAAAATGGTTTGCTGTTCAGGAATTTGAGTTTGGATTTTATCAGAATTAAACTCTAAGAATATCTCATGTATTCACTGAATTATTTTCATGGTGCCTGATTATTTACTTTCAATCTATGACTAGATCCTCCTTCAAATTAGTCATAAGTGATATCTTTTCTCATACACTGGAATAAACCATACTGACTGACTAACCAGATGAGAAAGTCAGAAGACTAAAGTAATCTTCATATTACAAGCAACTTATTTTTCAAGGCAAGGGTTAGTATAAACACAAAGAGTTGCCTTTTTTCCTCAGGTCAAATTTACCAGTGCAGTGAAGCTTTCCGAAGGTGGACCAGGGAGTGGAATGGAAAACGGAAGAGATGAAGAGGAGAATTTCTTCAAGCGTCTTGGTAAATGTTGTGCAGCCTAAGAATTACATCTGATTTTCAACACACAGAACAAAAATTTGATTGGATAGAGTGGTCCATTTTCTATTTCCATCTATTTCATATTCATTTCTCTTGTGTGTGTTGTACTGCTATATATAGCTTCTCAATATCTTACCAATTTTGTTCAACAGACATTTATGGAAGCTCTACTGTGTTCCTCGTTCCATGGTAGATACTAGATTTACAAAGAAGAGTGAGAGACAGCCTCTTCTTCAGTGTCTATCCTTTATTAAAATCTAAGAGCTTTAAAGAACCTTCAGATTTCCATCTACCTATCTACTTAGGAATTCTGTACATTATATCCCTGAGAGGTGGCCAGCCACCCTCTGAACACTTCCACCGAAGGGGAGTCTATTACTTCACAAAGCAGCCTATTCCAGAACTAGACAGTTTTAATTGTTAGAAATTGTTAGATAATATTTCCTAATATCCCAAAAATATACTCATCCATAAATTTGATTTCACTGGTCCCAGTTATAACAACGTTGGCCAAACACACACACACACACACACACACACACACACACACACACTGCTAGTTTTGCCTTTTATCTATTTCACATTCTCTCTTTTGATCTCACTGCCGCTGGGTGAACATTGTTGATTCCTTTTTTTCCCCTTACATGGAAGAGTCTCTAGACCCATCACGATCCTGATTCCATTTTACTTAGTGTTCCAATTAGATGATATACTTTACAAAATGTGGAGCTTCAGATGGAATGCAATACATCATATCTGACTTCAATCAGTGTAATAAATAGTGTAACTATTAAGCTCTAGGGATACAGCAAGTGTATGAGCACAATTTAAGGTTGCATTATAAAGTTTTATATCTCATAGTTGGCTTGTACTGAATTTGGATTAACTTTTACTAGCTCACCTCCACATGAGTGAATATCATGCTATATTTTGGTATAGCCATTATTAATTCTTCATCTCAAAAAAGATAAAATGTATTGTTTCATTAACTTGGGAGGTGGTTAAGTCACATGCCCAGGAAAGGTCTCTTGAGAACCCAAACCAAGTTGAATTTAGAATTTTTTTCTTTTCTACAATTGTGCTATAAGGATTCATCTGCTGAGACACACATTTCCCTGTTTTCATCCAAACTGTTAATATGATTATTGACCAGGTCAAATACAAATATATAACTCCTGTGATACTTCTAGTTGACTTTTATTAATTAACAATTTGTGGGTATAATTTTCAGACAACCATATACTTAGTTTACTAGCAATTAGCAAACACTCTCCCATTTCATTATAAAAACATCAGATTTTACCAGGAAATATCTCATGTCTTTATAACTCTGTCTAAAGGAAATATGCAGCTTAGTTCAATATAGTGTATTCTTCATGAAACCACAGTGACTCCTTTGATTACTTCTGTTTTTTTTTTTTTTAAGTTCCTATTTATCTAATTATCTCTTACAGAATTTGGCTAGGGCATACATCAAACTTCTTAGTCTGTGGTTTCAAGAATCTTCCTAACAAAGCAAGACCTTTGTCATTTTCAGTCTTTAGGGACTCTTTTCACTGCTCATGATATTTCAGAGAAGATACACCTAGCATTCAGAGACATCAGAATTATAAATAGATTTTTATGAGGCTTTTTTTGAACACTAAAGAGTGTTCTTCGCCTGGAAAATGTGTTAGCTGAATGGCATTTGACTAGTACTGTGATTACATCTGTAAATTCTTTCTGTGCCCTGCAGTGTAATTTCACGGAACTAAGAATTAACTCAGAGGAGGGTCTCTCACATTTGGTGTCTCCTTAATGAAAGCTTTTCTGCACTTATGTATTTGCGAATTTTTCTTGTTGGTGAAAAGGATGAAAGCATAATTGAGTTGTTTACCTTCCTTTTGATTCCCTTACCTCCCTTTCTTCAAGAAATAGGCCAATATTTTTAGTCTTATTCTTAACATGTTATCATGAGTATTTCTTGTAAATCTTTTTTATTCTAGATTTTTACCCTATTCCTGCAGATTTCAGCCATTGTTTTATATATTCCTTATATTTCATTCACAAAAGGAAAGACTTGGTATGGAATATTCATAGAGTCTGACTCTGAGATCAGTTGTGTCAGCTATACCTGAAGTAAAATAGTCTCTGTGTAACTAGAAGACAAAACCATAAAATCTAAGACTGATATCTGGAATTTTATGTGCTTTTTGACTGGCAAGAGAAGATAGCTTGCATGCCAACATCATTCTTTGTCCATGTTCTCTGGCTCCTTAAAAATTATAAAAGGTATTCTGTGAGATAATTCCTTTGGAATCTTTTGCAGAAGCCAGGTATCCTCAGCTATTCTAAAAAACAAAAACCAAAAACAAAAACCTTTAAAAACCCCATTATCTGCTAATCTTAGTACATTGTAATTTGCAACAACTCCTGCCCTTGGCCATGTAAACATTTATCTTTGAGCCTCCTTTTGCCTTTTCTCCCATCTATCTTATTTCCTTCCTTCCTTCCTTCCTTCCTTCCTTCCTTCCTTCCTTCCTTCCTTCTCTTCCTTGCTGCCCTCCCCCTTCCCTTCCTTGCTTTCTTTCCCTTCCCTTCCTTCTTTGCAATTTGTATGTATAAATGATTCCTGTGCATCCATTATAAATGTATTGATTTTTTCTTTCTCAATTATTTTAATTATATACTGTTTCTGCTTCTTTAAAGTTGCTATAAAGAAAGCAAACATCAAGCATTCTTACTTTCAAATATATACTCAAACTTCACTGAGTTAAGATCAAATGCAAAGCCAATAGAATTTCTTTAATCTAAAAAATTATTAAACAAATGAAAAATACATCTCCTGAACATTTAACAGAACTGAAACTGCATTCATAATCAGCTGTCTTTCTTCTTTGCTTTCATATACACTAAGAATATTTCATTTTAGAGGTCATGTGGTCTTTGTTTGAGGGAAGATGTTTTATTAAGGCAATGCTGTTTTCAATCGATCAATAAAATTTACTGAGTATCATCTATGTGCTCAGCTCTGCCATCAATTCCATGGGAAATGCTGCTTAAAGAAATACTATATTTTGAAATATCCCTTCTTAAACTTAACAGATCATAAAAACTGTATTCTATGTAAATTTATAAGTGATACCTCAGTAAATTTAATGTAAAAAATAGTAAATAAATGCAACGAGAATGTACTGAGACTAAAAAATTAGGCCTTATGTCCAAGGAAGCCAAGAAGCATCCTTATATACTAGTAAGATTATATAAAAGACGAATAGAAGGTGCATTTTACAGCCAAAGTACTTTTTAACATTTCTTTTACTAGTACAATATGGAATGCCAACTGGGAATAATTTTACAATCAGTTTATAACATGTACAATGTTGATTTATTTCTTACCATAAATTACTCTGACATAATCTCTACCTTCAGCAGTATACAAAATTCTGGCCTCCTTCAACATAAAAGGTTGGGTATTCTGGGGATGCAGTGTGACATAGCGGTAAGAGGGTAGGCTGATGGTCATCAGGTCTGGATTTGAATTCTGACTTCATAACTTTCTATTGCATGAACTTCGTCTAGGCTATTTAACCTGTACCCTCTTTCTGTATATATTTATGTTCTTACTGCCCCGTTCTCTCCCATTCTCTTTTTTTGATTATCTTTAAGGATTTATCTTATAAGGCTGCTACAAAAAATAAATTATAAAATATTTCATACAATACTGAACACATATACTAAGTACTCAAAAATTGAAGCAGATGCATGGCTATCCATTAATGCCATTATAATGCAATGGAGATTTTCCATTATAATTAGCTTTTACTTATAAGCATTATTCTTATGCCTGAGATCATAGGAATCTACTGTAATGAATATCCATCATTCTGTGAAGCAAAGAAGATAAAGTCTTCCTGACAAAGATTGTTTTGATCACTTTTCTTTTCATTATTTTATTTAGGCTACTTAACCATATTGTTTCTGAAGTTCTTTTTATCAGAATGGCACTTCTGGTAATATTAAATAACCTTTTAGAATTCATTATCTTGTCAAATGAGTATTAAGAAAAATGACGAAAAGCTTATTCTTAATGTCTCCTTCAATAAGATGATGACAACTGTTCTTAATAAATTGGTTAATAAATTTATTTGGGCTATGTGGGTGACTCAGTTAAGCCTCTGCCTTTGGCTCAGATCACAATCTCAGGGTCCTGGGATGAAGCCCCACGTTAGGCACCCTGCTCAGCGAGTGGTCTGTTTCTCCCTCTCCCTCTGCCCTCCCTCCACTCATGCTCTCTCTCTAATAAATAAATAAAATCTTTTTTAAAAAAGAATGAGATTGTTGATCATACATCTTGTCTTATATATTAGTTCTATCACAACTTTGAGGCAATTATTACCTAGTATATTGTAAATCTTAATTATAGTAACAAATAATAAAACAACTGTATTCATTAAAAAGAAAGACATTTGAGGTCTATCTTAAATTCAATGTTTAAGGGACTGCTAAGGTTATAATTTCTTTTGACAGATGGGATTTCCTCTGTGTAACTTAAAGGGCTATATATGTATGATTGATAAAGTTACATAGAGGTAGGATAAGTCACAGGAAGTTACTGGTTCTAGGAGTTTTGATAATGTTCAGTGAATAAATAGCTTCCTTTGCAAGGCAACTGTCTAGAAACAAGGCCACCTAGGAAGTATTGTTCCTATACCGCAGCTTTTCACTATGCGCCCTTTGTCATTTAAGATTCTGTCTTCCAAATTTTTTCCACCATCAGATTCTTTGTGTGCTACTTCCTTTTTGCAAATGATACAGATATGCCACACTAATTGGAAAAAAAATACTGGAGGTGTTGAACATGGAATTTTGAATATGGAACATTTGCATCTGAAGAGGAAATATGCCCATAAGGAATGAAAAATGGGAAATTTCAACAATTATTTTATTTTTTTTAAGATTTTATTTATTTATTCAAAGAGACACAGAGAGAATGAGAGGCAGAGACACAGGCAGAGGGCGAAGCAGGCTCCATGCAGAGAGCCCGACGTGGGACTCGATTCAGGGTCTCCAGGATCACGCCCCGGGCCGCCACCGGGGCTGCCCTTGATAATATTTTAATTATAAGGCATTATTTGTACTTATTAAAATTTTCAAACATAGACAAAAAGTAGAAAGAATGGTTTAATGGATCCCAGATATCCATCGCCCATTTGTAATAATGACAAAAATTTTCTATATTTGTTTCATCTATCCTTTATGCTTTTTAAAAAATATTTTATTTATTTAAAAGAGAGAGACACTCAAGCGAGAGAGCACAAGGCAGGGGGAGGGGCAGAAGGAGAGGGAGAAGCAGACTCCCTGCTGAGGAGGGAGCCTGATGCGGGACTTGATCCCAGGACACAGAGACCATGACCTGAGCCAAAGGCAGATGCTGAACCAACTGAACTACCCAGGCACCCTGATATTTAGGTTTTCAAAAATGTACCTAGGGATAAAAATGATGAAAAACGATACTTTATATCATTGTTTAAAATATGTGATCCTTAGACTTTCTGCATCAATAACTCACAAAGAGTGTTTGTTAAAAAAGCATGAATAGCCCCCAGGCATGGAATCAAAATTTCTAGTGATGAGACCTGATATTCTGTGTTTAATAAGCTTCAGACTGATTCTTATTCATAGGCGCTTTAACTATGGAAAAATAGGGTGGGAAGGAATCAGTGGTTCCCAAATCTCTGACCACAGTGCTGGGTCAGCCTGATTACATCATTATCTTCTGGGCGGCTTACAAAGCACAAATTTCCATACTCTATTTCTAAGAATTCTGATTCTGAAAGTCTGGATGAAATTCAGGAACTTCGTAGGTAATTCTGACATATAGTTAGGTTTGGAAATCCTGGAATTAAATGACCAAACTCTAAGATTCTTTACATCTCTAATAGTCAGTGATTCTTTGTGTTGTAACTGAGATATCAATTTATGGACCATATATGCAATTGTGCAGTGATTCCATCTTTGATGAAAATAGAAGTTAGCTGTTGATTACAGGAAGATCATTTTAAATATACTAAGAGCTCCTGCCAGTTTTAAAGAGGAGACCTGGTAGCAAAATGATCAGATCCTATATTTAAATATTTATGTAAAATTCTACATTTGCATATACCATGTGTCACCAGATTCCCAAAAGTTTATGGTGTGTCTAAATCAGGCATTGGGCTGGAAATGAATGAGATGGAGTCAGGGGGAAAGCTTTCAGGCCAACACTAACATGTTGTTATAACTTTGGAGTTCTTTTCAATCTGTGATCCATTGTATTTTCTTTCTTTCATTCCTCCACCATGGGAAAAACCTATAGGTTGCCACAGTTTTGATGACCATCTGTCTTCCAACCAAGATGGTGGAAAAAGCAAAAATGTTGTGAATCTTGGAGCAATCCGACAAGGCATGAAGCG